>NW_019233700.1:0-2471 GCF_002742605.1 Olea europaea var. sylvestris
GTGTCGAAATAGGGTAAAATTTGAAAGGTTGATCGGAAACAAAAATCGCGCCGGGGGCAATTTCGTCATTTTTCTCGACAGTGCCAGAATGAGCTAAAATTTGAGAGGTTGCTCGAAAACAAAAAATAGCGCCGGGGGCAATTTCGTCATTTTTCACGACTGTGTCGGAATAGGCTAAAATTTGACAGGTTGATCGGAAACAAAAATCGCGCCGGGGGCAATTTCGTCATTTTTCGCGACGGTGTCGGAATGGGCTGAAATTTGACAGGTTGATCGGAAACAAAAATCGCGGCGGGGGCAATTTCGTCATTTTTCGCGACGGTGTCGGAATGGGCTGAAATTTGACAGGTTGATCGGAAACAAAAATCGCGGCGGGGGCAATTTCGTCATTTTTCGCGACGGTGTCGGAATGGGCTGAAATTTGACAGGTTGATCGGAAACAAAAATCGCGGCGGGGGCAATTTCGTCATTTTTCGCGACGGTGTCGGAATGGGCTGAAATTTGACAGGTTGATCGGAAACAAAAATCGCGGCGGGGGCAATTTCGTCATTTTTCGCGACGGTGTCGGAATGGGCTGAAATTTGACAGGTTGATCGGAAACAAAAATCGCGGCGGGGGCAATTTCGTCATTTTTCGCGACGGTGTCGGAATGGGCTGAAATTTGACAGGTTGATCGGAAACAAAAATCGCGCCGGGGGCAATTTCGTTATTTTTCGCGACGGTGTTGGAATGGGCTGAAATTTGACAGGTTGATCGGAAACAAAAATCGCGGCAGGTGCTATTCCGTCATTTTTCGCGACTATGTCGGAATGGGCTGAAATTTGACAGGTTGATCAGAAATAAAAAATCGCGCCGGGGGCAATTTCGTCATTTTTCGCGACTGTGTCGGAATAGGGTAAAATTTGAAAGGTTGATCGGAAACAAAAATCGCGCCGGGGGCAATTTCGTCATTTTTCACGACTGTGTCGGAATGGGCTAAAATTTGACAGGTTGATCGGAACCAAAAAACCACGTTGGGGGCAATTTCGTCATTTTTCGCGACGGTGGGGGAATGTGCAAAAATTTGACAGATTGATCGGAAACAAAAATCGCGCCGGGGGCAATTTCGTCATTTTTCACGACTGTGTCGGAATGGGCTAAAATTTGACAGGTTGATCGGAACCAAAAAACCACGTTGGGGGCAATTTCGTCATTTTTCGCGACGGTGTCGGAATGGGCTAAAATTTGACAGGTTGATCGGAAACAAAAATCGCGGTGGGGCAATTTCGTCATTTTTCGTGACGGTGTCGGAATGGGCTGAAATTTGACAAGTTGATCGGTAACAAAAATCGCGCCGGGGGCAATTTCGTCATTTTTCGCGACGGTGTCGTAATGGACTGAAATTTGACAGGTTGATCGGAAACAAAAATCGCGCCGGGGGCAATTTCGTCATTTTTCGCGACGGTGTCGGATTTGGGAAAATTTTGACAGATTGATCGGAAACAAAAATCGCTCCGGGGGCAATTTTGTTATTTTTCGCGACGGTGTTGAAATGGGCTGAAATTTGACAGGTTGATCGGAAACAAAAATCGCGCCAGGGGCAATTTCGTCAATTTTCGCGACTGTGTCGGAATGGGCTCAAATTTGATTGGTTGATCGGGAACAAAAATCGCGCCGGGTGAATTTCGTCATTTTTCGCAACTGTGTCGGAATTGACTAAAATTTGACAGATTGATCGAAAACAAAAATCGCGCCGGGGACAATTTCGACATTTTTCGCGACGGTGTTGGAATGAGCTAAAATTTGACTGGTTGATCGGAAATAAAAACCGCGCCAGGGGCAATTTCATCATTTTTCGCGACTGTGTCGGAATGGGCTGAAATTTGACAGGTTGATCGGAAACAAAAATCGTACCGGGGACAATTTCGACATTTTTCGCGACGGTGTTGGAATCGGCTAAAATTTGACTGATTGATCGGAAACAAAAATCGCTCAGGGCTCAATTTCGTCATTTTTCGCGACGGTGTCGGAATCGGCTAAAATTTGACTGATTGATCGGAAACAAAAATCGCACCGGGGGCAATTTCGTCATTTTCCTCGACTGTGTCGGAATTGGCTGAAATTTGGCAGTTTGATCTGAAATAAAAATCGCGCCGGGGGCAATTTCGTCATTTTTCGCGACGGTGTCGGAATGTGCTAAAATTAGACTGGTTGATCGGAAACAAAAACCGCACCGGGGGCAATTTCGTCATTTTCCTCGACTGTGTCGGAATGGGTTGAAATTCGACAGGTTGATCGGGAACAAAAATCGCACCGGGGGCAATTTCGTCATTTTCCTCGACTGTGTCGGAATGGGATAAAATTTGACAGGTTGATCGGAACCGAAAAACCACGTCGGGGGCAATTTCTTCATTTTTCACGACTGTGTTGGAATGGGCTAAAATTTGACAGGTTGATCGGAAACAAAAATCGCGGTGGGGCAATTTCGTCAT
>NW_019233701.1:0-2471 GCF_002742605.1 Olea europaea var. sylvestris
AAATCAAAAACTACTTTTCATTGGCTCGATTCCAATCGAATTTGACTAGCACTACGCAAAAAATGAACAAACCCAAAGTTATCTTGAAATCAAAAACCACTTTTCATTTGCTCGATTCCAATCGAATTAGACTTGCAATTCGACAAAAGCAACCCAACTCGGATTTATCAGGAAATCTAAAACCACTTTTCATTGGCTCGATTCCAATCAAATTAGACGAGGAATTTGCTGAAAATGATCAGACTCGAAGTTTTAATGAAATCAAAAACCACTTTTCACTGGCTCGATTCGGATCGAATTAGACTAGCAATTCCTCAAAAAAAAAAAACCCGACGTTATCGTAAAATCAAAAATCACTTTTCATTGGCTCGATTCCCATTGAATTAGACTAGCAATTCGTCAAAAACGATCAAACAAGAAGTTATAATGAAATCAAAAACCACTTTTCATTGGCTCGATTCCAATCTAATTAGACTGGCAATTTGTCAAAAAGTATCAAACCCGAAGTCATCATGAAATCAAAAACAACTTTTCATTGGCTCGATTCCAATCAAATTAGACTATCAATTCGACAAAAACAAACCAAGAAGTTATCATAAAATGAAAAACTACTTTTCATTCGCTGGATTCCAATCGAATTGGACTAGCAATTAGCCGAAAATGAACAAACCCAAAGTTATCATGAAATCAAAAACCACTTTTCATTGGCTCGATTCCAATCGAATTAAACTAGCAATCTTCAAAAATGAACAGACCTAAAGTTATCATGAAATCAAAAACTACTTTTCATTGGCTCGATTCCAATCGAACTAGACTAGCAATTAGGAGAAAACGAACAAACCAGAAGTTATCATGAAATCAATAATCACTTTTCATTGGCTCGATTCCAAACGAATTAGACTAGCAATTCGCCAAAAACAAACAAACCTATAGTCATCATAAAATCAAAAACCACTTTTCATTTGCTCGATTCCAATAGAATTGGACTAGCAATTCGTCGAAAATGATCAAACCCGAAGTTACCAAGAAATCAATAACCACTTTTCATTTTCTCGATTCCAATCGAATTAGACTAGCATTTCGCCAAAAAGAACAAACACGAACTTATCATGAAATCAAAAACTACTTTTCATTGATTCGATTCCTATAGAATTAGACTAGCAATTTGCCAAAAACAAACAAACCAGAAGTCATCATGAAATCAAAAACCACTTTTCATTGGCTCGATTCCAATAGAATTGGACTGGCAATTCGCCGAAAATGATCAAACCCAAAGTTATCATTAAATCAAAAACCACTTTTCAGTGGCTCGATTCCAATCGAATTAGACAAGCATTTTGCCAAAAATGAGCAAACACGAACTTATCATGAAATCAAAAACTACTTTTCATTGATTCAATTCGAATCGAATTAGACTAGCATTTCGCCAAAAACGAACAAACCCGAAGTCATCATGAAATCAAAAACCACTTTTCATTGGCTCGATTCCAATCGAATTAGACGAGCAATTCCCCAAAAATGAACAAACTCGAAGTTGTCATGAAATCAATAACTACTTTTCATTGGCTCGATTCCAATTGATTTAGATTAGCAATTCGTCTAAAAAGAACGAACCCGAAGTTATAGTGAAATCAAAAACCACTTTTCTTGGCTCAATACCAATCGAATTAGAATAGTAATTCGCCAAAAACGAACAAACCCGAAGGGCTCATGAAATCAAAAACCACTTTTCATTGGCTCGATTCCAATCGAATTAGACTAGCAATTCGCCAAAATTGAATAAACGCCAAGTTATCCTGAAACCAAAACCACTTTTCATTGGCTCGATTCCAAACGAATTGGACTAGTAATTCATCGAAAACAAACAAACCTGAAGTTATCATGAAATTAAAAACAACTTTTCATTGGCTCCATTCCAATCGAATTAGACTTACAATTTGTCGAAAATGAATAAACCCGATGTTATCATGAAAACAAAAACCACTTTTCATTGGCTCGATTCCAATCGAATTAGGCTAGCAATTCGTCAAAAAAAAAAACAAACAAACCAGAAGTTATAATGAAATCAAAAACCACTTTTCATTGGCTCGATTCCAATCAAATTAGACTGGCAATTTGTCGAAAAGGATCAAACCAGAAGTCATCATGAAATCAAAAACAACTTTTCATTGGCTCGATTCCAATCAAATTAGACTAGCAATTCGACGAAAACAAACCAACCCGAAGTTATCATCAAATAAAAAACCAATTTTCATTGGCTCATTTCCGATCGAATTAGACTAGCAACTTGCTGGAAACAATCAAACTCGAAGTTATCATGAAATCGAAAACCACTTTTCATTCTCTCGATTCCAATTGAATTAGACTAGCAATTCGTCAAAAATGAAAAGACCCAAAGTTGTCATGAAATAAAAAACTACTTTTCATTGGCTCGATTTCAATTGAATTAGACTTGCAATTAGCAGAAAACG
>NW_019233702.1:0-2471 GCF_002742605.1 Olea europaea var. sylvestris
AGTTATCATGAAATCGAAAATCACTTTTCATTAGCTCAATTCCAATCGAATTAGACTAGCAATTCGCCAAAAACGAACAAACCTGAAGCTATCATCAAATCAAAAACCACTTTTCATTGGCTCGATTCCAATCTAATTAGACTACAATTTTGCCAAAAATGAACAAACCCTAAGATATCATGAAATCGAAAAGCACTTCTTGTTGGCTCGATTCCAATCGAATTAGACAAGCAATTTGCCAAATATGAAAAAACCCGAAGTTTATCATGAAATCAATATCCACTTTTCATTGGCTCGATTCCATTCGAATTAGACTAACAACTTGCCGAAAATGATCAAGTCCGATGTTATCATGAAATCGAAAATCACTTTTCATTGGCTCGATTCCAATCAAATTAAACTAGCAATTTGCCAAAGATGAACAAACCTGAAGTTATCATCAAATCAAAAACCACTTTTCATTGGCTCGATTCCAATCGAATTAGACTAGCAATTCGATAAAAATGAACAAACCCGAATTTATCATCAAATCAAAAACCAATTTTCATTGGCTCGATTCCAATCTAATTATACTACAATTTTGCCAAAAACGAACAAACCCGAAGATATCATGAAATCGAAAACCACTTTTTGTTGGCTCGATTCCAATCGAATTAGACAAGCAATTTGCCAAAAATGAAAAAACCCGAAGTTATCATTAAATCAATATCCACTTTTCATTGGCTCGATTCTGTTCGGATTAGACTAACAATTTGCCGAAAACGATCATATCCGATGTTATCATGAAATCGAAAACCACTTTTCATTGGCTCGATTCCAATCGAATTAAACTAGCAATTTGCCAAAGACGAACAAACCTGAAGTTATCATAAAATCAAAACCACTTTTCATGGGCTCGATTCCAATCTAATTAGACTAGCAATTTGCCGAAAATGATCAACCCGAAGTTATCATGAAATCGAAAATCAGTTTTCATTAGCTCGATTCCAATCGAATTAGACTAGCAATTCGCCAAAAACGAACAAACCCGAAGTTATCATCTAATCAAAAACCACTTTTCATTGGCTCGATTCCAATCTAATTAGACTACAATTTTGCAAAAAAACGAACAAACCCGAAGATATCATGAAATCGAGAACCAATTTTTGTTGGCTCGATTCCAAACGAATCAGACAAGCAATTTGCCAAATATGAAAAGACCCGATGTTATCATGAAATCAATATCCACTTTTCATTGGCTCGATTCCATTCGAATTAGACTAACAATTTGCCGAAAATGATCTAGTCCGATGTTATCATGAAATCGAAAACCACTTTTCATTGGCTCGATTCCAATCGAATTAAACTAGCAATTTGCCAAAGATGAACAAACCTGAAGTTATCATCAAATCAAAAACCACTTTTCATTGGCTCGTTTCCAATCGAATTAGACTACCATTTCGCCAAAAACGAACAAACCCGATGTTATCATGAAACCGAAAGCAACTTTTCAATGGCTCGTTACTAATCGAATTAGACTAGTAATTCGCCAAAAACTAACATACACGAAGTTATCATAAAATCAAAACCACTTTTCATGGGCTCGATTCCAATCTAATTAGACTAGCAATTTGCCGAAAATGATCAAACCTGAAGTTATCATGAAATCGAATATCACTCTTCATTGCCTCGATTCCAATCGAATTAGACTAGCAATTCTCCAAAAACGAACAAACCCGAAGTTATCATCAAATCAAAAACCACTTTTCATTGGCTCGATTCCAATCTAATTACACTACAATTTTGCCAAAAACGAACAAACCCGAAGATGTCATGAAATCGAAAACCACTTTTTGTTGGCTCGATTCCAATCGAATTAGACAAGCAATTTGCCAAAAATGAAAAAACCCGAAGTTATCATGAAATCAATATCCACTTTTCATTGGATCGATTCCGTTCGAATTAGACAAACAATTTGCCGAAAACGATCAAATCCGATGTTATCATGAAATCGAAAACCACTTTTCATTGGCTCGATTCCAATCGAATTAAACTAGCAATTTGCCAAAGATGAACAAACCTGAAGTTATCATCAAATCAAAAACCACTTTTTATTGGCTCGTTTCCAATCGAATTAGACTACCATTTCGCCAAAAATGAACAAACCCGATGTTATCATGAAATCGAAAGCCACTTTTCAATGGCTTGTTACTAATCGAATTAGACTAGCAATTCGCTAAAAACTAACATACACGAAGTTATCATAAAATCAAAACCACTTTTCATGGGCTCGAATCCAAGCTAATTAGACTAGCAATTTGCCGAAAATGATCAAACCCGAAGTTTTCATGAAATCGAAAATCACTTTTCATTAGCTCGATTCCAATCGAATTAGACTAGCAATTCGCCAAAAATGAACAAACCCGAATTTATCATCAAATCAAAAACCAATTTTCATTGGCTCGATTCCAATCTAATTATACTACAATTTT
>NW_019233703.1:0-26879 GCF_002742605.1 Olea europaea var. sylvestris
CTGATAAGTCTCAAATTTCTAGATTAAAGAATCTCTTGAAATCTGAATTTGATATGAAGGACCTAGGATATGCTAAAAAAATTCTAGGGATGGTTATAAAAAGAATTACATCTGAAAACAAGTTAACCATCACACAAGAAGCATACCTAAATAAAGTTGTAACCAAATTTGGTATGAAAGATAGTAAAACAGTTAATGTACCCCTAGCTGCCCACATGAACCTATCTAAAACACACTCCCCTAAATTTGAAGAAGAAACGAAGGAAATGGAAAATATACCCTATGCAAATGCCATAGGTTTTGTAATGTTTTCAATGATAACAACTAGACCAGACCTGGCTTATGCAATAAGTTTCCTAAGTAGGTTTTTGTCCAATCCTGGCAAGCCTTATTGGGCTGGAATGAAATGGTTACTTAGGTATATTGTTGGTACACTAAATTTGGGATTAGTTTATGAAAGAAGATCTGAAAATTTAACTTTAAAAGGGTATGTTGATGCTGATTTTGCGGGTGATAAAGATAGTAGAAAGTCTACTACAGCTTATTTCTTTACACTTGGGGAAAATTGCATAACCTGGAAATTACAGTTGCAACCACTAGTTACATTATCCAGCACTAAAACTGAGTATGTAGCCAAAACTGAAACTGTGAAAGAATGTACTTGGTTAATGGGGATTTTAAAGGAACTGAACTTTATAAATGATACTCCTATTTTATATACTGATAGTCAGAGTGCCCTACTACTTAGTAAAAATCTTGTCTATCATGAAAGATCGAAACACATTGAGGTGAAGTATCATTTTATTAGAAAAAAATTATCTCTAGGTGAAGTTAAATTGAATAAGGTTCATACTGAAAGAAATCCTTCTGATATGGGGACCAAAGTTTTACCTATGAGTAAGTTTAAAACATATTTATCCTTACTTCATATTGACACAGGTTAATTTTCTTTTGTAGGTAATAGGGCAATGATGATGGACAGTTGTTCCATGGCACTTTCAGCAACTAGAGAGCGAGTGTTATTAAGAATCAAGGTGAAGAATGTGAAAAATTGATGCTTCTCAAAACACTCTAAAAAGAGTGCTACTTTTGTCAATTAAGGCTTCAGCTTATTTGGAAAAACTCTACCTAGTTGGCACTCGACTATTGGATACATGATACTCACTTGGATTGTGCTAGTTGAGATCGGTTTTGGACCATTGGATCAAACCAACGGTTGAGATCATGTCTTGGGACGTGACCTTCCAACTTAACCCAAAAGTCTCGTGACTTTTGGTTAATCCTAGATTTTTCTCTCTCTCTTCTCTTGCATCTCTCTCTAGTTCTTCGAGTTCTTCCTTTTGAGTCTGTAAAATCATTCCTTAATGTATAGTTTCTACGATTTGTTATGGAGTTTATATTTTGGGTTAATGATCAGGCCTGAAAGAGTGGCTGATCTTGTACTGTAAAACTCCTATGCGTTTGGTTGATTTCGTGCATGTGTGTTTCACGAGATCTTTAAATCGGTGACTGAAACTGTGATTTCTGAGTGATTCGTGATGTACTCTTGCTCTCTTGGAAGGTCAATTGTGCCATAGTGGAATGGGCTGTCCCTGAGCCCCCCAGATTAAGCCTATTCACGGTTGAACTGGGTCAACAACTTGGTGTTCTTGTGTTGTTATTTTTCTTTTATATTTGTGTGTTGCGTTTTTACTGCTGTTTAATTGTACAAATCAACCGAAAATCTTCACACCAAACATATTGAAACATATTCGAAACCAAAAAAGAAAGCTTAGAAGGCTATGAAACTGACAACCACACCAATGTCTCAACCATGGAAAAAAACATGAACAATAGTTAAGTAAGAAAAGCAGCCTAACAATAACTCTACCGACAATAACTTTACTATTTTGAAATTAAGAGGTTAAGAAGTTGCTTTGGTTTTTTTTTTTTTTTTTTTTTTTTTCATTTACAATAATTTTGTACTTCTGTGCAAGAACAGTTCTACAATTTATTAAATTTTGCACTTTCTTTAGTTTTCAAGTCTGCACACTTCTAATAGATAAACAAAGCAAACACAATATAATCAAACTCATATTATTATTTATTGTAATGTACAAAAAAAATAGCTTTATTTCATTGCATTTAGTCAATAATATAGCATTTCAACCATATGAACTATAAAATTCAAAACACAAACAGGACATTACACAACTTTGTTTTTTCATAACTTATCAATTTGTTGTCAATTACTAAGTTCATCTAACATTGAACATACAAAACTTGTGTACAGTGAAATAGATATTTCACAATTGACACATGGACAAATTAGTACAGACAACATTTAATAAGATGGGAGACTTCTCAACTCCATATACAATCTTCTTTTCACACCACATAAAAATCCTTTTATATAAAATTATTATTAATATGGTTGCCTCATACGTCTACAATCAGTGCTTCTTTTGTACAGAAAATAATTTTTTACAGCTATAATACAGATAGATAATGCATCACTACTTTATAATCATTCACCCTACAGGTGTATAGCTGAACTGTAAAGAATCATTTAGCTACTACTCTCTCCTCAATATTCTATAAATGCTCAAACTTACTCTTGTGAACATCAAAAACTTGAAAAATATATCTCACATATCAATATCTCTTTAACATCAGCCAACATCTTACAAACATTCTCGTCTTTCCATTCCATTTATAACTGGTTTTTTTTCCTCCTTTATTTCTCTTCTGATAAACAATAATAAGCTCTAACTTCTTACTTATGTATGATAGGTATAAAAACGAATGCATTCTATAAACTCATCCCACAATTTCTACTTCAAAGAGAAGAATTGGTCTACAAAGGTGATAGTTGCCGGTAAACAAGCACCTAAAATAGCTCATAATACCACAAGCCAATACCAAAATCTTATTTTAATGGACTTAGAGGTAACTACATAGTTATATTAATTACATCACTATAATTTTCTCCTTCCTTATGTATCTCTTGCTAATACCCTTAATTGTTTCCATATTTATTTTAACAGGGTAATAAGGTTACAGCCATACTGTACAATGCCAATATTACAGCCCTTGCTGATAAATTAAAAATTGGCAGAACATATGTATTGTCAAATGCAACAGTGAAAGACAACATGAGTGATTTTAGAGGTTTATTTGGAGACAAAGTTTGGACCATTACAGGAAAAACAAAGATTGAAGAATTGAAAGAAGATAATCTGAATTTCCTCTTTTCACAATATGAGCTGACTCCATTTGGCCAACTAGAAAGATACATGGATACTAATGTTGACACAAGTAAAGTTTCAAATATACTAACTTCCAGCCAATATTTGTTTAATAATTACTCTATTCATATTCAACTTTATAATAAACAAAATGCATACCAAGAATATTTTTTATTTTTATTTATAGGTGTTGCTATAGAAGTGCAACAGAAAAGCATTATCCAAACACGCTTCGGCATACAAGCACGTCTTCAAGACGTTGTATTATCGGATATGCATTTCCAGAATATTATATTAACATTGAGGGATACTTTTGTTGAAAAAGAGTGCATAAACATTATTGAGAATCTTGGAGGCAAACCTATCATATGGGCTACAAATCTCAGAGTTTCCTTCATTCAATAGTAAACTGAATATTAACATGGCATTTCTTTACAATAATATTAGGAAAAAAAATCATAAATCATGTGTTACTTTCTTCTCAGGTATAACACTTTCTACTAAAGTCAACAACACTTTTTTCATTGACGCTGGAATCTTGACAGTTGCAGATTACAAAAAATGGTTGTAAAACAAGGCTAGCACAATTTTACACCTTTTTCATCTACATAAAGTACCTTATATCCATGCTTAATTATATGATTTTTATCGTACAGGATTAAAGCAAATGAAGAAAAGCTTGTGAAGCTAACAGAAAATAAATCATGTGTCGCAGTAACACCACCAAAACTTTCACCTCCAGATAATTTTTTATTATTATTATTTTTTTACATCAATTGCTGACTTTCTAGTAGTGTACTTGGGAGTAAGTTTTCACTAGCTTCATTATATATGTAGTAAATAATTTTTCTTCTTTCTATTACTATATTTATTTGAAATTCTGAATACTTGTTTTTGTACAGAAAAATTTTTACTGGGTCAAAGCCCAATGGAAAATTCTATCACTATGCCAAAAAATTTGGTACATGTCTTGCAATAATTGCAAAAAGACAGCCAATGCAGACTAGGAGAAATTCACAAATGTTGTTTTTGCAAGTCCGAACATGCAAAGGTAGTACCAACATAACACGCACCTCTAAATATATATTTTATATATTTTATTTATTCAAAGTAGCAATACATTCATACACTCTTCTCTACAGAGCAAATATTTTTGTGCATCTTGAAGACAAATCGAGAGAATTAGATGCAAGCATAATTAGTAATGCAGCAGAAAACATTAGTGCAAACTAAAGCAGAGGCAATAATGAATTATTTCAAAAAGGTCAAACTATGTACTATACTAGACTCAACTACAATTTTTTCACCTATCTAAACTATGAATTTCATACTGCAAGACCCAGACGCACCACTAAGCGAAATCATACAAACTGAGACTAAAGAAGTCGTGTTGTACCAGAAAATGACACCCAAACGACATAATCCACCAGAGTATCAATATGAAATAATTTTCATATTTGATTCTTCATGCACAATTGCTGATGTGAATTCTTCAGATACAATGAGTGAGCTGGATCCTTCACCTTCAATGGATGACATCAACAATTCTTGTATGAATGTACTACAAAAAAAAAAAAAACAACTTCAAAAGGCAAAACTTAGCTCTACAAAACAGACATCGAAGTTTCGACAAAGAATGAGGAAGCAACTGCACCAAATGCTAAAAAAGCTCTCTTTCAGACACTAGATGGAAAAACTGAAAGTTCCTAAAACAAAAAGATGAACACAAACAAAAATTATGGATTTGAAGAACAGGCGAAACTTCTCACAGCTGAGAAAAAAGACAACTAATGGATTGTTGAATCTTAAAAGTAAACTCAACAATCCATTAGATTTTTCGACTTCAGAAGTTGCTATAAATATGCTATTCCCTTTTTGTTTGTTCCAAATGAAAATACTCTTTAACTGACACAAAACACTACTTGTGCAGTGATTGCCACTATTGTATGGAACTTATTTTTCTATCAAACAAAGAAATAGTGTTCTTATAATACTTTTCGTTTTCGTATGATTATATGTTTTGTATAATCTTAACATAAAAGCTCTCAACTTTTCAGTTAATTCTCTTTTCAACCTGATGGCAACTCACAATTGAATACAGATCATATTTGATTTTGTACCCTGATGTAAATCCATCCAGTGCTCCAAAAAGTGATCACCAAATATGCCCCAATTAACATGAAAAACTTGATAGTTTATCACTTCATATCAATTCCAAACCAAATTAATTTTGAACTTTCGCTGGCAAAGAAGTTATTTAATTTAACCAAACATGCACTATAAGAAAGCTGGAGATGATGTAAAAGACATATGTCACCTAAACGTGAATAGTAAGCCCCATAATGAGAGAAAAAATAATGGGATATCCATTTTTTTGTGTACAAACCCAACAACATATTAAGAAAAAAGGAAAAAAGTACAAATGAGTATTAACTTAATTAGATTGATACTTGTTACGTAAAATTTTTCTAACAATGCTCAGGTTAGTGCTATTACAGTCAAGATGAACGAGAATATACAAAATATTCATTATAAAAAATATCTACTGCAATCTTCCATCTATATATAGTCATCCTGCAGTCTAACGAAATTGATTCTATTGAATATCCTAGAACAACGAATTCTATGTATTTGAGTAGAAATATTACACAATTTGGCCTATAAAAAAAATAGTTTTATGTTATATTAAATTAATATAAAAAACGTAAAATCAAATTAAACAAAAAATTAAATATTATAGTAAATAGAAAACTATTTAAGTACTCACCCATTATTTGTACAAGGTAGATAAGGTATGATCTCGAATTCCATTTGTTTGTTTCTTTAAATTTGGTCTCTTGGAGAAAAAGTCTGCAAATATCAATAATGATTAGACTAAATTGAATAATGCTTTTGCATGTGCCCTGATTTCTTTTGGTGCATGAATGTTGTGGCCGCAATCATATATCTGAAATTTTCATTCACAAAAATTAAAAAGATAAAGATACTAATTGTGGCTTGGAAATGAACATGGAATTAATAAATAGTTACACACATCCATGGACGACCAGCTATTGGCAGTTTCCCATTTATGTACTCCTGTAAGATAATAAGATTAGTTGGATCACTGGCATTTTCTTGTTATATGTCTATTTGCCAACGAGCACATTCATTTTCAAATCTAAAGTCAAGAATTTCATATTCTTTAGAAATCAGGGCACAACTATCATTAATAAGCAGTCTCAATAGCCTTAACTCCACATCAATATTCTAATAGAATAAAAAGATGTAAATTAGAAATTTGAATAATAGATTAAAATTGATTATGACTACTAAATTTTACTTACCGTATTATTCATATCTTTAGTTTTATCTATTATACTTTTTCACATGTCTTTCGTGGATATTGCTGGCTCCATCATCCTAATATACATCATATAACATAATTTGAATTAGTGTTAAATAAATCAAATACAAACTATAATATTCAAGCTAATAAAGTAAAATTAGATCTCTTACCCGATGGATTTTACAACCCCCAATCTCTAATTCTTGTGTACATCTCCACAAGATAATCTTCTAAAGGATAGAATGTGGATAATGTTGAAGACTATATCTTTTTCCCTTTATTTTTTTCTTTGGTCAACCTTTCCACACTTCCAATTTGCTGAGATTTTGAAGGGTACTTGAATTCAATTGGACTTGTACGGGTAGGAACATCTTGTTGTATAGAATCTACAATCACTTCCATGTTTGATTCCCAGTCAAATAATTTGTTCAGCACATTCTTATTTTGTTCATCAATGTAAGATTTCGCTGGACTTGAAATGGTATCCATATAAGATTGCATGTTAGATTGCATACATTGGAAGCGATGTTGTTGCCATTTTTGTTGCTGTTTGAAGAATCGTTTCTGGTTGTCTAGAATCACCCGGTAATGAGCTTTTAGTCTTTTTTATTCCCCAACAATGTGTGCATTAAACAAACTTTCACACAAACCTGAAGTATCGACATAAGATTGCGTGCCAAATACATGAAAATAAATGATCTTTTTGCTATCTGTGATGTTGTTGAAACAATTGTTTTTGATTATCAAGAATTGTATGATAGTGAGCTTCTTGTTTTCTCGATTCTTCAACAATTTGTGCTTTTAAGTTGTTGCACAAATCAGACTCATCTGACACTATATGTTGCCTGTACATACTCAACATTTTATCCATTTGTTCTTTGGTTACGTAGTTCAAGCCACCAAAAACAGAACTAGGCCTAACTACAACTGAAGTATATGTCCTCAAAGTACCAGTAGTCGTTTCTTGTACATGCATGCTATAAGCTAGGATTTGTTGTGCTACATTGTCGAATTCTCTATCACAATGCCATCTAATATTCTATGTTGGTTCTCGAGTGGCAGTGAAAGAACTCTATGCCATAGTGTTTCGAATTCTTCTTCTATAGGTTGTAGCACTGCAATTACTTGAATTTGTAATTGTAATGAAATATTGGAATTATTTCATTTGAATTTGCTTTTAAATAATTAAATGCACATATAATTGTAGATTAAAATAAATCATACCTCTTCAGTAGCCAAAAATTGCTTAACCATTTTCTTCGTTAATATTTTATTTGGCTTCCATTTGTGCATTCGTGGACTTTGAAATGTTTTATATCTATGGCATCCGAATTTTTGTCTAATCTCGGGAAATACTTCATACATCCAATACTGCAATATAAGTAAAAATAAATATTAGAATTCTTATACATAATAAATGAATAACAGAATATGAGAAAAATACCTAGACTACAAGTGGATATCCATGTAATGAATACTTTTGTTTGCTCATTCTATTGCATTCTTTGTACTCTTTCGAGTTGTAATTCTTGCAATGAGTTTAATGAAACTGTTAGGAAATATGTAATTGGCAAATTTGTGACCAAGGACCACAATGTAATAATTGTAAAGTCAAGGATTAAAATGTCACAATTGTAAGGTCAAGGACCAAAGTGTCAAATGTCCAATAGTTCAGGGACTTGAGTTGCAAATAATCAAAGTGTTGAAGGCTAGGTCTAGGGTTGTGATGGATGCCTCGAAGTTGCAAACGGCGCGAGATTTCGCTAGAGCCACGCCATGATCTCGCTCGAGCCACGATTGCAGAACCACTGTCGCTAGAGCCTCGCCAGCATGTCGCTCGAGCTAAGTGGACGTCGCTCGAGTCACGCTGGTCCCTCGCTCGAGCGACCTATTTATCTGGGCAACATTAAGATTAAAAGCTCGCGAATTTTTGACGTGCCAAAAAGCCATATGTTGAGCCATAAAAATATGATTCGTCTCCTTCGAGTTGAACGTAGAGAAAATACACATTGAAGCCATATTATTGATTCTCTCAAAAATCTTTGAAGATCAAAATCCTCGAAGAGCAAAAACATCACACCCTGAAACACAAAAACACCACCTTCTCTAAATCCTATAAAACTTCCAGAAGATCCTCAGATTGAAGATCCGGGCAGAACTTGCTTGAAGAGCGGGAGTGCTTGATGATTCACGGGAAGTAGATGTCACACAAGGCTGGGATGGTAGCACAGATCTGCTAGATCCAGGAGAGTCTTGTTCTCAAACAGTAAGGAGGTTAGAAAATTGAGGGGATCAATTGTTCTGACGTACTGTAAGTTACCTTCTACAAATAGTGGATCTCTACTGGCTTGTGCCCGGAGGTTTTACCCAGTTGGGGGTTCTCCGTCAACATTCGTTGTGTTCTTTTATTGCTTTAATTTATTTATTGTTACCGGTAATTCAACATAGGTAATTAAGACATGTGAATGAATCTGGACAAACTTTAATTCTTGTGACTTGTTGCACGAATTAATTGATAAGTTTTTTTAATTCCGCATGAACACATATTCACCCCCCCCCCTCTAGGTGTTAGTTGGGTCGAACGTAAGGTTTTTCAGAAACAAAATATGCCTTACAGCCCCATAGATACACAAGGAAGTCATCAAGCTACTCAACCATCACAAGAGTTCTCTAATAATGTATCTTCCAATTGGTTTCAAAACACACTCCATCAACATAACCAATCCCGGCTTAAATTTATCATCTCAATCTTCACACATGTGAAATACTTCAAAAAGTATTCTCATACTAATTCTTTTTGTACCATTAAAGTACTAATTTCTAAGCTGACCATTATTAAAATCAAGATTAATAGTTACTTCATGCCAAGGTAATTTAGTGATGAGACAAAATTATTGCATGCCAAAGCGGGCAACATGGTTATCTAACCGCACCTTGACAAGTCTTATTATAAACTCACGTGCCAATTTATCATTAAATTGTTCTTCTTCTTCTTTATAGATAGCTCCATAAATAAATCCATAAAAATTACTACACATCAAAGAAGCTTGTTGATTTGCATCTATAACTTCCATAAAATCTTTGAGCTATTGATGATTTGAAAATTGAGTAATCGTAGTAAAAAACTATTGTTTGGAGATAGTATATATTCTAGCGACACTTGCAAAAATTATTCAAAAAGCCATTCATTAATAATAAAATTTATTTGTATACAAATGTTACTTAATCTTTATCAATGAATTTAAAAGCACAAACCAAGCGAAAAGTTCCGCATTACGTAAAAATCGCTCTGTGCACTACGGAGGGACAAGTCTCCACGCTGCGCAGAGATCAGAGATCTCCGTGGATCTGCACGGAGGTACACCACTAAATGATTTACGTTTTCAAGCAGCAAGGATGGCAACACTGACAGCTTCTTCTGCAGCTAAGCTTGGCTTGGGTAGGTTAGAAATGTTAGGAAATGAATGATATATTGTGGTGAAAAAATCTTTTTGATAGTTTACTTTTATTATATGTATGTATGTATTTACAAACTGATTCAAAACATGTCCACTTTATACGTATATATTTAGAAATTAATGAAAGCATGTATTTATACGTATATATTTTGTATAGTTGAACTCCTACACTACGTTTAATACATATGTATTTTGCAATTATCAGCGTTAACGGAATCAGTTTCTATTTTAGTCTCCAAAATTTGTTTCTTTTTTCTCCAGAGCTCAAGTTACAACTTATTTACAATATCAAATAAATTCATTTACTTTAATCTAAACGAAAAAATAAATATAATGTACCGACCAATAATTAATTAACTTTTCAGTTACATACCTAAACATATACAACCTAATTTCATAAGAAATCATTAATAATAATTATTCACAAAAATAAAAATAAATTAGCGTGGCACATAACATCATTGATGGTCATATGGGAAATAATTGTTGCACAATAATGAACATACAAAAAAAAAAAAATTGAATTTGATATTTTTATTTTCCAATAGTAAAAAGTTGCTAGATAAAGTCAGTTATAGTGTTTTATAAATAAGAGTATTGTTAGATGTAATAAGATGGAACAATAACAAATATTTAAGAGCTTTTTTAATAAGTTCTTGTTGATAATTATAAATATAATCTATATCTATAAATATATAAAAATCTCAAAGATGACATTTTTAAATGATAGTATCCTCATTAATATTGTAAATTTTCCTATTTATTCTGTAATTATAATTATAGGTCCCACTCATTTCATAAATGCAAATTCATATATAGTTATAAAACAATATTCAGTATATATTGTAATATGGAAATTAACGTGGATATTTATTGAAAGTGTAATATATTGATCAAATCAAATGTCAAAAATTATATATAATTTGTAGTCACAACTTTTATACGCTTGCAATGTTCTCCATGTTTCTCATCACTTTGTTCAAGTCGACATTTTATAATAATCTTTATAAGCTTCATCTTTCAGATTTTCAACCGACATTAGAGGCAATCCCTTTTCGAAATAATTAATGTATTGTCCCTATACAATACTGTAATCACCTTAATCTGCAAAAGATTCTCAATCTGGACGGTTGTCGCATATACAATAATTTCCTTTTTTTTTCTCATTTTTATTTTTTGAGAACAGTGAGATAAGTCTCTTTTCAATAACAATTTGTCTGTTTCTACATTCCATGAACCTCTTGTCAAATCTGCAAAAGAAAATGCACATTTTCTTTAGCTTAAATTAATGCTCGTGTTTTATATATTCATTTTCATTGTTTAGCTTGAATCATTCTTCACCTTGCATTTCAAAGAGTGACTTGGAGACTCAAACAACATTAGGTTTTCGTCCTTTTTCTCTTTACAACAATTTCTTTCTCAACTTGTTTACTTATTTTCTCAATTTTTATTTTTTTTTGTAACAAAATAATTTTTTATAGTTTTAAGTTACATCTTGTTTAGATTGAAGTTATGGTTTGTCATTTTTTTTCAGGTTTTTTTTTTTTTTATATTCATTTTATTTCTTGCACATGCATAGGTGATAGTGAGATCTTGGGCCAAAAACCATCCTTTTTAGCCCCTTACACTCTCTTTTTTAACTCCTTTTTCTGCTTGTTCTTTCCATTATTAGACTTCTGTGGTTTTCGCTGCAAAATTGTCTGTCGAACTTGCTTCTTACATACTAAAATCCTTATCCTTTTTCCAACGAAACTAGCATTACAAAATTTTAAGAAGAAGACAGTATAGTGCACAAACCTTGTTCCAAAATTTAATTGAAAATTTATTAATTTCTCATATAAATTTATTATCAAAAATTTACATTTTCTTGTTTCACAAATTGTTAATTCTTGTACTCTATCTATCCACACCAATCTTTTACAAAGCTGCATAATATTTTTCTATAAAAAATTAACATATTTCATGATGTATTCAAATCTTTTCACATTATATACAAAGTTTAAGTTCATATGCAACTTCCATTAATGACATTTCAATCCACTTATACTTCAAAATCTATCTCATGGAACATTGTGTTTTCATATGCAAACAAATATTATTCTTCATTGCTTTTAACCATTTTGTCACTGCAGTATATCACGAAATGGATGTACTGAACCATTTCTTTAGAATTTTCACTCATTTGTTGAACCATAACACTCGTCTGGTTAGTCATATAACAATTCCTTCTTTCACATTTATTATAAAGTTTTATTAAATGTCATACTTTATACATAGGACTTGAACTTAGTACTATAGTACGTTTAATTGGATATGATGGTATAATTGCTACCATACATTTAAAAAGAGTTGATGGAAGGATATATTTAGCTGATGGGTGGGAATAATTTTTTGACCATCATAACGTACAAGATGGTTATGTTCTAGTGTTTGAATATAATGTAAATTCTACATTCAACGTTACCATATTTGACCACTCGGGGTTAGAGGTAACATATGACTTTGATGTTCCTAAGAAAAAGATACTTCACATACAGATAATCCTGTCTTTGAAGTAATATTAAAGCTCATCACAATGGCCATTGAAAAATTGTAAACTTCTCTTTAAATTCAATTTCAATTATTTATCATCTATATCTTTCTCTATAAAACGTCATTCTATATTCACCTTTTCCATCAATAATTCATTAATTTATTGTTTTACAGTATATACCATGAAGGTTTGCCACACACCATTTACCAAAATTTGTATGCAAAGTTCAGATCCACGACTGGTCACATCACAATTGGGATGTTACTACAAACATAAGACCAACTGGTGTAATACGATGTCTCACCATAGATTGGGCAATTTTTCTTAGAGAGAAAGAACCACAAATGAATGATACAAATGTATTTAAACTACTGAATAATGAACCCCCAATATTTATGGTCTACAAAAAAGACAACACTGATAGAACTCTTAACGCATCAATGACCTTTAAATTTAAGTTGTATCCACTTAAAATTTATTCCATATTTTCATTGTTAATCCATTTGATTTCTTCATTACTTATATTCAAATATATTATCACTTAATTGATTATTTAATTCATTGCACCATCACATTTGTCGTGCATTAACATTCAACAACTAATGTGCAAATAAGTTACAACTTATTTACATTATCAAATAAATTCATCTAATTTAATCGAAACGAAAAAATACATATAATATACCAACAAATAATTAATTAACTTTTCAGTTATACACCTAAACATATACAACCTACTTTCACAAAAATCATTAATAATATTTATTTATAAAAATAAAAATAAATTAGCGTTCACATACAACATTCACATACAATACACTACAAACGTTTTACATCTTCAAATAATTTTGCAAAATCTACAAATTCTATGCTAATAACAACAATATAAATATAAAACTCATGCATTGCACATGACATAAACTAGTAACGTTAAATATTTGGAAGATCATATCTGTCGGTTGTATTATTATTTTTAAGAAGTTTCTTTATCCTTGTGATCGATTGTCATATTAATTAAAACAATGGGGCCTTGTTCAAAAATGGGGTGACGTGGTGCCCCTATAAGCAGAGCGCCTACAAATAGGGGACGACATTGGCCCTGTTAATATAGCAAGGCTCAATTAAACTTGTATGGCTTTTGTGTGGGTATGTATGTCAATGATAGAAAGTGAAATATTTAAATAAAAAATTTGTTTGCAAGATGAGTAACAATGTGATTCACGTGGTTTACATAGTCTGTTTGACCCTTTATTTTTTAAAATTCACTTTTAATATTTATTTTTAATTATGAGATCTATAAATTTTATCAATTTTCAATCATATATTCATTAACTTTTATAAAAAAAAAAAAATATGAAAAATATGATTTTTAGCTAAATCAATCAGGGTCTAGTACGATTCAAGGGAATTGGACATTCATGGAACGCATATACCAAAAACTAGAGTAGCGAGGAAATCTAATCGTGGTAGAGGCTCGCCTTTCCATGTGCCTATTTTGCTGTAGGGTGTTGGTTCACAAGTATAACATTTGTAACTTCATGGTATACCCATATTATTTCCTAATAATTGTTGTACTAATTTGAGAGGTATCAAAACGAAATTGAAATGGAATAAGACTGATTCACACAAAAGAAAAGCTCCTTGAAAGCAACGTAGTACGAACAAGGTCAGACTCTCCTCCCTACCCATATCCACAAGTGAACTCCTGCCTCAAACAAAGAAAAATGATTCTTACGTTCTCGAGGCCGAAGAAATGGATGTACTATGCATGACAAAAAATAAAAATCGTAGTGCGAAATTGTGTTTTCTGCTCAGCTTAAAAAACCATATTTTCATACTAACATTTTCTGACCAACATTAAATTATTTTTTTAATAAATCTCAGCCGGTGAGCCTTATATACAATTCAATAATGATATTTTTCAAATCTCAAAACCTTATTGAAGTACCAACAAGCAGGGGCGGTTTTGACCCCACAGTTTAAATGGTCTGCGTCCGCCCCTGCCAACAAGGTTTCTAATTTGCTGACCATATATAATTAAGGTTTCTTAATTTGAAACAAGAAAATAATATAATGAAGTGAAGGAATTTGCAGTACCAAACAAGATTTCTAATTTGCTGCCCATATCTATTTTCTCAAAAGCAACCGCTTGACCTTTGCTTTTGCTTTTGGAAGAAATTACCTCAATTTTTAAAAATGCATCATATTCCGAAAGAATTTTTAGAGGAAGTCACATTGAACCAACTTCCTCCAAAAGTTCTTCTAACTACTAGAAGCACTTTAATAAAATTAGTCAAACGAATCAAAAAGCAACTTTTGACTTCTCAAAAGTCATGCAAACAGGACAGTTTGGAAAAGCTCGTGTTGACTACTACTAATAAAAATTTAATATAGCATAAATATGTAGAAGAAAAGAATACAAAATGAGGTAGATATTTAATTGAAACGATCACTTCGAGAATTAAATTCGAACCACGATATGCTAACATGCAAAGTATTAATATATTACTCCTTTCATCATTTAAAAATAAGCCTGTTTCAATTTTCATACAGATAAAAGAAAATGTAATTAATATAGAACTAAATTTATTTACACCACATTTTCTTACAGAGGGTACAAGTTCATAAAATTTAATCATTGTTATACTTGTGTCATCATTTTTTTTCATTGTATTCTTATCTTGAGTTTTTCATTAATTAGTATATCTTGAATCTAATCATGGTGTTTGTCAAAAAAATTCCTAAGAGGGAATAAAAAGATTTATTTACCCCTCGTGTATTTAATAAGCAACAAAAATTATGATTAAATACTTATTCATCATTCTAAAGCACAATAACAAAAATTTTGGATGAAAATCGTCGTTAAAGACAAGATTTTCTAATTGATGAAAGGTGAAGGATTAGGATGTGATGAAAAAATGAAGAACATAAATGTAAAAATAAATAAAGATAAGGGTTGTATTTATAAAAAAAATATTGTATGAATATAACTGTCCTTAATATAGTTGGAAATATAAATTTTACTTATATTTTCCTAAATATCCTTACATTAAATAATGACTTAAAAATGAGTAGTTTATATTTGTTGATAACAATAAAAATTAAATAGGAGCATATTCGTAAATTAAAAAATCAACTATATTCTCAACAAGAAAAATGACGTATAATTTGAAACAAATAAAAAAAAAACAAATGTACTTTTATGAAATGGAGGGAAGTATAAGATTCTCCTATGTATTCCCCTACTTTCATGATAAAGAATTGTACAACTTGCATAATAGTTGATTTTGCTAACTTTGTATCGGTGTGCCCACTTGTGAAAATTACTGATACAATGAGCGGACCTAAATAATTGTACAACTTGCATAGTAGTTGATCTTGCCTAACTTTGTATCAGTGTGCCCACTTGTGAAAATTATTGATACCATAAAAAACATTCGCGTCCTTAATTATTGATACCACGTCTTCATATTATTGATTTCGACAGGTCAACAATATGAAGACCTAGGCCTTCATATTGTCAAAATCGAATGCAAATTGATTGATACAGAGGCTCCATGCAGACACATTCTTTGCACGTATGAGATTATTTCACTTTTGGTGAAAATCAAAATAATTTCAAATCATACCATTTAAAAGTTTCGAAAAAATTTCTAAAACAAAACAAACCATTTTTCACAATTCACTTTTGTTTCAAACCACAATGTTAGTGACATAAAAATAACATATTTCAAACAAACAAAAAGTTAAATATATTGGTATGAAATCTTAATACAAAAGTGAAATTAAAATGTTCTGAACATAAAACGTTAAAATTATATAACATTTGTCTTAATGCAATTTTAAACCAATAAATTAATAGAAAGTTCAATCATAAACTTTTATGTTTGCAAATTCATTAATTCTGATACAGGTGAGAAAAATAGTTTCATAAATCATTATTTTACAAACGAATAAATTTTTTGATGTATAGATTGAACTAATTGATAATATATTTTAACCAAAACAAGTAATTTTTATTTTAGTTTTTCGAAATAATATCCACATGCAACTTTTTCAATTAAAAGTTGTCACAATAAGAACTGATTTAAAATTTTAACGAAATTAAAAAGCGGTGCAACTAAAAATATTGGTATTAATATAATCATCACCCATTGGAAAAAATATAAGAAATTGTGTAAGTCTTCATTGATCTTTAAAATAAATCCATAAATCTTATTTTGATATCAGATCCCAGTAAATATTTGAATGGTATCTATTGGTTATATTACTTATTTTTTGTCAATTTCTTGATCCTCCTGATCGGCACCTGTCACATTAAGGAAAAATCAATTTTAAAAGTTATTATACTATCTCTCCGTTTGGTGTATATTAAAATTAGATTTTTAATAGAGTTTGATAAAAGTTGATGAAACGTGTGATTAAAAAGTTTTGAACATTGTAAAATATGTAATTAAAATTAATTATTGATTTTAACTTGGGATTAAATTCAGATTTTAATAGAAAACCAAATAGGGACTATATATTAAGTTATATGAACACATTACCTGTCCTTATTTATAGACATTAATTAAACTTCAATGCTAGGAAGCGAAATATCTAAATAAAAAACTTTGCAAGCAAAATGAGCAATAATGTGATTTGGAAAAAAATTAAGCTACTTGTACGCCCAATTGTGTTCACCTAGTTTGACACCATCTATGTGTCAAAAATCTGGTCATTGATTGAAAAATTTACTATTAAAATCAATGCATCAAAATCTGCCAACTCACATGAGTATAAACCAGTGTGCCAACCAGGGGCTGAGCTACACTTGGTGGACCACCCAAAAAATCAGATTTTTATTTTTTTTTAAAGTAAAAAGAAAAGGTAATCAAAAGGTTCCTCCTTACTATCCTATTATGTATTTCTTAATATATTATTTTTTCCAGTGTTATTTGTAGTTAGGAGTTTACCCATTTCAATTCTCGTAGTAAAATATCAGATGCTTATTGTGTGTCCGTGTTTCTTTCTTGAATAAATATAGGGCCCAGAGGGAAAATCAAGATTTTGTCAATATGTTTATTAAAACAACTCGATTTTAACTTCAACTGCTAATGATTTGCAGAATGACAAATACACCTCTACCAACCATTAAAGTTGAAGCCTGTTATGTCGGACTATCTCGACGTAGGACTTGATTTTTATAAGATAAGCCTTATTAGCTCCATTAAAGCTAAACCTATAGCCTAAAGTTGATGTCGTAAGTCAGTTCAAAAATACACAAATAAACATTGAAATAATTTTAAGTTCTAGAACATTCTCTTTGCATTTTTAATTGTTTGCATTTGGTTCATTTCTGTAACTATTTGTTCACAGAAAGTTTAGGGATCAAAGAGCGTGATTAAAGGAATTGGGAATTCAATTTTCATCTCTGGTCTATGTGCAATCTCTAAGTACTTCTTGGAAGGTTTTAATTAACAATTTCTTGAAAAGATTTAGGATACAACAAAACAGTATTTTATCTGTTGAAAAAAATATATTTGCCGAAATTGATAATAATATATTTATACTGTTGGAAATTTACTTAACATGCACAGCAAATTTTAATTAAAAAAATTCAACTTTTACCAAGAATCTGCTTTGTGTTTAGATAAAAATCATATTTAGAATAATACCTTTGTTGAATTTTACAAATTTCTTTACTTTTTTTGAATTTGAACAAATACGATCTACAATTTACAGCAGTCTAATTGTCAAACTTTAATTGAGAAAATTGGAGTTTTTACTTTTCTTGTGCTAACAAGAATAATTATGTTCTATACTGAATTTCTTAAACCCTATCAACTTATTAATACAAGTTTAAGTGGATTTTGTCGTCTCTTAATTTAATCCGATTCAATATTTAATTAATCCAATTAATTAAATTTGGTTCATGAATTAATCATATTAATTAATTTCAGTCTATTACCAAACAATCCAATTAATCGATTGTCCAATACTTATCGATTAATTAATTGGTAAATCTAATTCTTTTAGTTCTTCTTTTGTGTGTGACTTATTAGGTTCTCAATCACGATGTCGATCGACTTGAATTATTATTTTGATCTAATCAAAATTGATAAGTTTTACACAAATTTTAATTTATCACTAATTCAAATTCGTCATCCGAAATTGACACCTAGCATTGTGTCAGAGCAATATATGTGATGAGAATGTCATGTGTTATGACAAACCAAACTTATTTGTTTACCATAAAATTATAATCTTTTCGACAACATGATCCGATCAATTACGAGATATGGATATGTGCCAATCTCATTTATCGATCATATTTTTTTATCTCACTATTAAGTCAATGTAAGTTAAAAACTCATTTTCAACTTATGAGTATACCTTAGCCAATGATTCATTATGAATTTAACTGGATGAAATGTAGATCATAATATTTTACTATATAAGAGTGATGAATCATCTATTGATCATTCACAACTTTCATATGATTCTTGATATATCTGAACGATGTCGTATTAGCGGCCCTTGGTAGAGTAACATCCAACATCACCAATGTATGTTCTCATATAATGCACTATAAATATCCTCAAGTTAAATGACCAATTCTACTACCGAACATTAGAGATTAATCATTAACACTTAGATAGTTATCTGTGTAGAATTTCTCCAGCGAGTCTCTAATGTTTTGTTCTATAACAAACATCCATATATTCATTTAAGTATTACCACACTTTAGCTTGCGAGATTAGTTACTTACTTCATGAGTAAGAAATGTCACATGTAATGGTTTATCCGTGATAACAATATCTGTATCTCGCTATTACTTATTATTATGGATGATTTAAGATTCAATTATCTGTAATTTATATTTCACAATCACAACTCTTTATGAATTACAAATTACTAGGATTTGAATTTACGTACCATATTGTTTAATTTATTTGAAATTTAATTAAATAATATATCTGCCATAAAATTATATCAATTATCTACAGTATTTAAAAAAAGAAGGATTGTTGAGAAACTCTTGAAAGAGGATAATACCCTCATTGATTTTGTATAATTCCTAATTCATCATTCAATTATTATTAGAATTTAAATAATTTTATAACCTACTATTCAATTCAATTGGGGAGAAACTTATGAAAGGCGATAATACCCTCACTGATTTTGTGTAATTTCTAATTCATCCTTCAATTGTTATTAGAATTTAAATAATTTTATAACGTACTATTCAATATTGCTGAATTTACAATACATAATATAATATAATAATGTAAAAGAAATACTGACACCAGATAATAAATTCAAACAATTTGTTAGTTATCTTGGAAAATCCCAGAAACCAATACGAAGAAATCTGCCATTTGACTCCAACGATGAAGGAGCGCTAGCGATCGTTAGAACCGTATGTCCTCGGTCCATTTCACTCCAACGATGAAGGAACCCGACCTAGATCCACCATCAGCCAAGGATGAGTGCCTAGAAATTAATTAAGTAATTATTAATTATTAGTATTTATATATTATAATATATTATATTTAGTAACAATAATAATATAAATAATAAAATAATTATAGTTTAATAACATTAATGCATAAATTCAATTCATAATTAGGAGCGTGTTTATTTCCCCATTAATGTACTGATAATGGGAATATGAAGAATCATTTGCCTCTCCTATCATCTGCTCATAGCCTTTTCATTTTCTTTACACACGCAAAAAATAAAAATAAAAATAAAATAAAATAAATAAGAAGAGGGAGAAAGGTAGACATTGATTGCTCTTCGAAACCACCATTGTCCATAACTCCATTCATTCGCCACATAAAAGTAAAAATAATGTTATTTGCAGTCGCTCACTACAACAGTCGTCCTATGTGGCATACACATGGCAGGTAATTATTTGATGCATTAATGAATAGAAAAACTACCACATTAATGTATCAAATAATCACATGCCATGTGTATGCTACGTAGGACGATTACCGTAGTGAGGGACTACGAATAGCATTACTCTAAAAGTAATACCTTCATTCTATTCCGATGTATTTAATATTATTCCACTATAGATCTTTTACTTTTAAATATGTCAGTATTTTCACTTTCTGGATGTTTCAGTTATGCATTTGCATTCGCGCTTTTTATCCGATAATTGGTTGAGAAAAACTGAAAAGAAGCAAGACTGTCTACTCAGATAGCAATGTTGCATTGGAGAGTTAGTTTGTAGTAAGTGTTGAAATACTAGTGTGAAAATCTATTAGTTATCTTTACATTTTAAATATTTCAGTATTTTCTTGATGTATTGATTATAGGTTTTGAGCTCTCAGTCAAAAGTAATATTATTCAAGAATTGTCGGAGAAAAATTGAAAAATGAACAAGATTACCTATTTTAGGTGAAATGTTGAATTATAGAGTTGATTGGTTTTGCTTTTAATTTCAAGGGATAAATTCATAATTAAATTTAGATAGATTCTAACATTTTTTTCCAAAACTAATGATTTCATCTAATTCATTTGGTAGCAATTAATAACGGGCAATTAATGGGAATGTGAAGATTAACCAACTCTCTCCTCCATCCTTCTATCTTAGCGCATTCATATTCACATCCCATTTATCATTCCTTATTAACTGTGTACAGAGACGTGTCATTGTAATCAAAATATTACATTTAATTTTATTCAACATTTTCATATTATATACATTCTTTTAAAAAAATTTAATTTTTCCTTTAACAATATCAATTACCACAATTACTTTTAAAAACAATATTAGTATTTAAAAAATTGTACAAATATTATTCATCTAATACATAAGATGTGCAATACACGTGTTTACCACTAGTATATATTAAAAGTGTTTATGTTCAAAATTGATTGAATTTAGGTCATAGCACTTACATATACGACGTTTTCAAAATACGAAATACATCGTGAACAATTATATTTATATTATTTATAAGTATTTTTGCTATATAATTTTCGCCCACCCAAAAAAATATCTTGGCTCGGCCATTGATGTACATACAGCATTGTTGGTTTGTAGAAGGGGTAATTTTATAATTTGCCGATTTATTTTAAGAGTTTTGTATATATCCGGGATTGACAACTCGAATGACGGCTGGCCTCCCTCTTGTACAAATAGCAAAACTGTCATTCAAAGGTATCCAGAAGTCTCCTCGATTGTCCACGATAATTGCCTCTGTAGAAACCTTCACGGGGATCAATTTTCCTGCGATTTTTTTCTTCCTCTCCTATCTGGGTGAGAATGGTAACCGTGAAGGCAACTCATACGATACTACCAGCCGAGCCAACGCCAAATGAGATCATGTATATATCAGAAGTTGATCAAATTAAGGCCGTGACCCACGCTCCCACTGTCTACTTTTTTCGTCCTAGCACTGATTTGATCTTTCCAGATGCAATCCGTATTTTAAAAGATTCATTGAGCAAAGTACTCGTTCTCTTCTATCCACTGGCAGGGCGCCTTCACGAGATTGGTGGTGGCCGTCTTGAACTTCACTGCAATTCTAAGGGAGCAATTCTTGTCGAAGCTGAGTCTGAATCAAAAATTGATGCTTTTGAGCTTCAGGATTTTCTTCCAAACGCAGAAACGCGAGAGCTTATGCCGAAATTGGATTATAGAGCTACCCCAATTCACGAGCAGCCATTGGTTTTGGCGCAACTAACTAAATTCAGTTGTGGCGGAATTTCTCTAGGCTTGGGGATTTCACACATTTTAGTAGATGGCCCAGCTGCACTTCATTTTGTCAGGGAGTGGGCTAGATTTGCACGCTGTGAGAAGATTGGCAACGTCCCATTTCTGGATAGGAGAATTTTGCAGCTTGCAGAAACAACAACCAGTTCGAAATTTGATCACACGGTCCTGTTGACACAGCCGCCACTCCTGGTAGGCCAATCGGACAATATGCAGGAGCGGAAGAAGCCTACAACGGTGGCCATGCTGAATCTAAGCAAAGAACAAATCGATAAATTGAAGAGCAAGGCCAATGAAGATACAAATTTCATACAGATACGAGGCTGTGGCTGGGCATATGTGGAGGTGCGCATCCAAAGCGCGGGGTCATGTAAACAATCAACTGACGAGATTAAACATACCTGTCGACTTTAGAAATAGAATGCAGCCACCATTACCACAAGATTACTTTGGTAATGCCAATCTACGCCAAGCAGCAACAACCACAGCAGGAGAGTTGCTCTCAAACCCCTTGGCTTATGCTTCGAGTAAGATACGTGAAGCAGTTGAAAGTGTAACAGATGAATATGTAAGATCTTATCTTGCACTGATCAAGAATCTACCAAACGTCGCTATACATCGTAATTTTCACACAGTAGGTTGTGCACTGGGGGGTTTCTTCGGAAACCCTAATATGGAAATCACAAGCTGGACTGCTATGTCGATATATGATGCTGATTTTGGGTTGGGAAATGTAATTCACATGGGCCCTGCAACAATGGGTTTCGATGGGAAATCTTTCATCATACCAGGAAGAGATGGATCATTTACTGCTGCATTGTGCTTGCAGACGGAGCATATCGACACTTTCAAGAAGTTATTCTATGAAGAAATATGAACAATGTTCCTGTACTTGACGAACCAACTTTTAATTTCTTAAATTTCGCCTTCTTAAATTTGTGCCTTCTGATTTGCTTGTTTAAGGAATAATGTTTGTTACCGCTAGAGGATTGCATTTTAATGAAGAGAGGCAACACAAATTTTAGATTGAGATAGCCCACTCTTTTGAGTTTCGAAAATATTATATGAGTAGATTTTTTAATAAAAAAGTTAACATGTTATTTCACATAGTTTTACATAACTTATAATTTGTTGATTACCGATTATATATGTGAATTGTTTATAAGATTATCGGTCTTTTTATTTATTTTTAACAATTTGCATGGGGCTGGACCCAAACTTTTTGTGTTGTGTGGTAAAAATTTAAATGAATTTTTTTTAAAAATAATTAATATTAATGAAAATAAGTTGATACGCATTTTAATACTTGAAATTGCCTTATAATTATATCATTATCATTGCTACTTACATAGTTTTATTTACCATTTCGTTGATACATGCTAAGCTTACGGAGTAAATCAAATTGAATATAAGAAGTAAATGAATTGAAATAAAATTCACATTTAATCTAGAAAGTAAATGAAATTTAAATTTAATGCAAAAGTAATTTGAAAATAATTCAAATTACATTCAATCCGTAACGATCCTAAAACTTTTTTATGTCACATTCCATGTGACTTTTTCTAATAAAATTATGTACATTATATTGAAAAATTTATCGTGCAAAAATAATAAACGTTAATGAAATTATGGAACATTTTTAAAGAAAGATGATTTAAATGTCTCTTTTAAGATTTACATTTGACGCATATTTAACTATTTTTATATTCATTTGGACCATTTAATATGACTACGATATAATTTTCGAAATGAACTTATAGATGACATATGTGATTTGTTGATTCGGATAGTATATGATTATCGGCGAATTTTGAAAGTTAGTATATTATCGAAATTATAGAAATATTAGTTTGGAACGACCTATTTTGATGTATCATAATTTTTGCTAAGGTTGATCGTTTTGCATGCCATTAACAAGCAATAAAGATAATAAGCACTTCGAAATGATATGAAGAATGCTAAAGAATGTGATGTTTCGACTTCATCTGGAATCCCGTAATAAGTGCGTCAAAGTAAATCGTTAGAAAAAAAATGTGGGGCCAATTGACCCACATGATCCATGTAGGTCCACCCCTGAATTTTCACACGTTTGAGTAAATACTATTAAACTCATGTTTGATGTGGATTAAATTTTGATTCTAATTTAATTTAAAGTTAACAATTAATTTTAATCACATATTTTATAGATTTCATAATTTTTAACCATATATTTTATCAACTTTTATCAAAATATACTAAAAATTTGATTTTAATCTTCACTATATATAGGATTAAATTTCATAACAACACATTGAAGATAACTTACAAGCCACTTTATCTAATATGAAGTAAAATTATTATTTTAATGTAAATCAATGGAAATGTGATGATTGCTTTTGAATATTCAACAACTAAATGAAAGTAATGCTATGTAATCTCATTAGATTGCAATCCCAGTTTAGATTACACTCTCATTTAATGTTATATTAATGTCATTTAAATTGGGATTGCAATTCCAATAAGATTAAATAGCATTACTAGTTGGATAAAATAGTAAAATACTTATTAAAATTTCAATCCTTATCACCAACTTTTAAGGGTGTACAAATTTTCTTGCCACCCTAGTGTACATATGCTTGGCTGGCAAAACTATAGTGGCCGGATTAAGAATGTTTATTGTGAAAGATTGTGGGAGATCTTGCCAAGTGTAAATTCGATAAAAAGGATGTACATGTGGCAAAATCCAACTTTTAAGTTTCAAATGGAAGCATAGTATGAATATAACATTAGAGTTTTGCTATTTGTACATGTCATTGGATTGTCAACCTCAAATGTACAAATTGCAAAACAGATTACATTATGGTAAAGCCAACATGTTAAGTACACGGAGGTGAACGAGTTAGATATGAATTTTGATTTCAAATTTAATCATGCTCAATCAAGCCTAATTTCTACCAATCAATCTTTAAGACTCGTTATTTATCCCCTTTTTACTTATTTAAATAATTTATTTTAGTTTATGAATTTAAAATCATATTACGCTTCCAATTATTATTATTGTTGTTGTTGTTGTTGTTGTTGTTGTTGTTGTACAAAATTACAATTGGAAAGAAAAAATACATATAAGTTCAAGAAAAAAAAATACAAGTTAAAATCACATAATAAAGTTTATATTTGTATAATTTTATTTAAGCTTACTAAAACTAATTTTTTATTATTAAATTTAGATTAATAGACACATCGATCGTCTAGGCTTCCAAGATAGATTTCAATTAAAAAAAAAAAACACTGTGATTAGTAACGATAAAGATAGTTATATAAATTAAGTAGTAAACGCAATGTTAATACATACTAAACCGACATGATAATCATGAAAAATAAGTCATTGTTTGAGCCCCATTCTATTTGAAACTTATTTTTTTCAAAATTTATTTTCAACAACGCATTCTCTAGAAAAATAATTTTATAAGTAAATTGATTTTTTTTTAACCACAAATTCTTTAAAAATCACTATTCAAAAATATATTTTTCTCCCAAATGGGGCTCAAACAAGGACTAAGTATGTTGACTTACCGTATGTATGTCAATGCAAGAAAGTGAAATATTATTTAAATAAAAAAGTTGGCTAGCAAAATGAGCAACAACGTGGTTGATCATCTGGTTTATAAATTGTAGAAGAAATGGATGAATTATGCGTGATAAGAAGTAAAAACTCATAAAGCGAATATGAATTTTTCCAATTCTCGAAACCTAATTAAAGTACATAAAAGGTTTCCAATTTGCAGCCAGTATCTATTCGTAAACAAGAAAAGAATATAATTGGTCGAACGAAAGGTAATCCTTGAAGTTCAAAATTAGGATAAAGTAACATCGGATCTAGTATGCTTGCACTTTTATGTTTGATTTTTATTACTTGGTGTATTATGTATATCATTACTTTCTTTAAAAAGTTGCTAAAATTATATGCCGAAGGATGCATCAGAAATTTTATTGAAAGAAATTCTTTTTCAACCGAGACTCTTGATGGCACCTTTTTAATACTCATTCCCTTCAACAAATTAGTGTTTTGCTGCTTAGTGCCAGTTCTATGATTTTGGGGGTTCGAGGCAAACTTTATAAATTCGGCCTCCAAAATTGTAGTATGCATTCTAATTTTATAAGTGTCTCTATGGAATCAATTATTAAATTATTTACTTAAAACTTAACGGTAAACAATAAACAAAATGTATACGAAAAATTTATATTATAATCAAATAACAAATTTGACAATGTTCCAAATGATCTCTTAAATACTAAACAGTTAAGTTCTACCATTTCTTGCCAAAAAGATTTCAATGTTACTTTTGAATTCTGAATTTAAACTCCAAAACATAAAGAAGCTAGAGAAATAATATTTAATTCACAATCTGTTAAGAGGAATCTAACAATTAAAGAAAATTTATGATTCACTTGAAGCATCAGATAAATTCAATTCTCTATACAAACATGACATAAGAGCTGGTAAGCATCTAATAGTTCCTAAGAATTTCTACTTTAACAATACAAAACCTAACAAATATAACAAAGCATCTATCAATCTACATAGTTACATAATATTTATTTTCAAAACTTGCATTATAATCATATATATCAGTCATAATAA
>NW_019233703.1:27006-42765 GCF_002742605.1 Olea europaea var. sylvestris
GTAATTCTTTTTAAAGAGAACTCAATAATTTAAGGAAAAGTATTGTTGATTTGTTCATTTTTTTTAGCCCAAACTGTCTCAATAAAGGCATCTGTGTTTTTTATTTTATTTTTTTATTTTATGAATGATGAGTATAAAAGTAAGCTAGAATCATTTCAAAGCACATATAAGAAAATAAAAATAGAACTACAAACTTAGGAGGAGGATAATATCACTCACAAATTGAGAAAAAATTAATAGGATTTCCTATTGGAGCTGACTTAAAAGTAACTACAAATTAATTATAGTTTCTCTCTGCACGCATGAACATAGGGCAGACAGGAGGGAAGAAATTGACCTTAAATCTGATTTTTTTATCCATTTGAAAATAAAAAATAAAAATTTCGAGGCCCGCTTTTAAATTGGGCCTGAGGCACAAGCACAAAATCGGGCTTGCTTCTGGTTGCCTTCATTCCTCAATACTCAAATAAAATCATTATTTTTATTTTTATTTTTATTTTTGGACGATTGATTGCATTTCAAACTATTGCCATATATGAAATGATGGACGGTATAATTTTGCAACATTTTTTGCCACGAATCTGAAGCAACAAATGTGCCAGGCGCTAAATAGAAGGAATATTTAGTAGATTTTCTGAACTTAATTCGTAGCTCTTTCTTGATTCATGAACTTGCTCTTTCACATGAATTTAAATGTTTTCATCAAACGCACACTCAAAGCTCGAATAACATCTACTTATTTTTAAAGAGAATCGAAATTATGGCCGACGAGTAAGAAGATTTTAAATTACGGCCAACAAAAAAATATTTAAAGAAGAATACCGTGCCTAAATCATGAATAATAATAAACTACGAAATAATTCATGTAGCATCTTTGTGCAACTTAATGTAAAACTGGTAGGATGGAACTTGTTGATTCCAGAAGTTAAATTTTTTCTTTTATTTTAAATAGAGACTATTCCTACATTAATTTTTTTATAAACTTGTCTTACATATTCCCCAACTTTCTTGACAAATAAAGAATTGTACAACTTCTATAGCAGTTGATCTTGCTAACTTTGTATATATTGTTGTGCCGACGTATTTAATTTATTGATTCAAGTATTTTATGTACAAATTCAAATGTTTCAAAATCTTATTCATTTGGAAAATATTTCAATATCTTATTCCATATGGGACTTTTGCAATTAAAAAATGTTAGAATAAGCAATGATTGAAAACTTTTAACAAAATTAAAAAGTGTTACAAATAAAATATTAGGGAGAGTTTTATTGCCAATATTTTCAATGGAAAATATGTTTTTTCCACATAAATTTCTATTTTTGTACTGTTTGATCGTAAATTTTTTTTATGGAAAACATTTTTCTACTTTTGGTTACGTGACCATATTTTTCTCAAAATCAGGAAAAATATTTCCTTAATAGGGAATAGGATTTTATTTTCCAGGGTACTCTCTCTCTCACTCACACACACACACATCTACCCCCAATAAAAAACAGACAAGTGTAATATTTTTTAGATTGAAAATTAAATCAATTAAACACATTTAATTAATAATTTCTATACAAATAAATTCTAGATAATTGAATGACCTAAAATTTATTTTTCTTTCCATGCAAATTCCATACTTGTAATCAAACATACCCTCAGTGTCACCCAGTGGCAGAGTTAGGCCATCCTCTGGTCCACTAAATCTTTTACTTTATAAATTTTTATGTGGAATTTTTTTATGTACGTGTTAATTCAACTTAAAATTTTTTTGGTCTAGTAATGGATCCTCTCCTCTAATCAAGATGACGTTTTGGAACTTATGTGAAACGATGTCGTTTTGTTTATTTTGTGCAAAAAATGATGCCGATTTCAGGGCGTATAAATGTTACAAAAGTGAAAACCATAGGTCATTTTTCTTTTTCTCTTAACCCTCATGCCATTGCTCTTCTCACTTCTCTTTGGTGATTTCTCTTCTTCTCTTGGATCTTCCTTAAACCATCAAAGATCGTAGTTGGAATCTGGAGTAGGCATGTCGAGTTTTTGCTTGGTGTAAATTTAATGAATCCTCACCGAACTTTAAAATTGTTACTACCTATTGAATTTTAACGGGTTACCCAATACTCACCCATCTTTATATGTAGTTACCCATTCAATACTCTTTTAACTGTCATCTCTCCAAATATGCAAAACATTCACGTGGATAACAGAAATTCTACATGGCATATTGACGGCGTTAATTATGTCCAAATCACCAAAAATGCACCAAAAAAACACACCTTTATATTATTAACCCAAATCAAAATCTTATAATTAAGCCCCCAAACCATTAAATTATGCAAAAACCAAGCTATGCAGAAATCAATTTAGATGTACAGAAAAATGATCGGATTGATAGCTTAATTTCAGTTGTATTCTCAATTAGACAATAAAAACTTCATAGAAAATGGAGAATTCTTAAAACATTTGAGGGTACCCAATAGTGCATCTTCCATACAATTATTGTATTTCATACAAGGATCTTGTGGGTCACCTATACCCTCCATTATCTAGTGAAGAGAAGAATGCCGAAACCTTACTGTAATGAGGCTGATTTTAGGGATAATTTTGAAGAAGAGAAATATGGATTTGGAAGAGGACGGTTCAAGAGAGAAATTAGAAGATGTCGTGAAATTTTGAAGGCTGGAGAACGAATTTGGATGTGATCATTCCAGGTCGGGAACATTTAACAAAATTATTTACACATTAGATTTCTGTAAACCATGTGTATATTTTTGTCTATTTGGAGAGATAAGACTTGGAAAGAGTGGCAAATGGGTAACTATTTGTAAAGATGGGAGAGCATTGAGTAACCCGTTAAAGTTTAGTCAGTATGTAGTAACAATTTTAATGTCCGATGAGGATTCATTAAATTGTGCCTTTTGTAGATTAATGAGTTGTATGCTCTCGATTTTTATTTATCTCCTTTGTAAAAATCTGGTTTTGATTTTTTTTTGGTCTCACGTTCAGGAATTGATTTCTTTATGAGAGAATGAAGTACGATTTCGAGTTGTGTTTGTGTACTTTTTCGACTGTAAGCAACGAGTGTCATTTCTTCGTCGAAATTTTACTCCGTTTTCTTCAAGTTTTTGTTCGGTTTGTTCTTATTTTACTTTTCGATCGATTCTTTCAAATAAATTGTCTTTTGTAGATTAACGAGTTGTGTATTCTCGATTTTTGATTTATTCTATTATATCAAGATTTGATTTTTTTTGGAATTTTTTGTCTCATGTTCAAGAACTGATCTCCTACAAGAAAATCAAGGGTAGTTTCAAATGTTGTTTACATACTATTTCGACAGTAAGCAAGGGTTGTCATTTCAAATCGTTGGTTCTGTTTTCTTTGATTTTTTGCTTTGTTTGTTTTTATTTTATTTTATTTTAAGTTCATTTTTTTAAAATAAAATTTTTATTTTATTTTATTTTTTTTGTATATTAAGAAATTTATGTTCTCGATTTTATTTATTTGGTTGTATCAAAATTTATTTTCAGATTTTTTGTTCTTGTGTTCGGAAAATGATTTTCTCCGAGAGAATCAAGTGTAGTTTCGAAGGGTATTTGTGTACTTTTTCGATAGTGAGCAATGACTATCAATTTCTATGTCAAATATGTCTACTCCGTCCCCAACTTGTGAAAATATGGAATAAATATAGTGAGGATCGACGTTAAAAACTTGTTGGGCTGAAAAGCTTTGATACCACTTATTGGACTCAGAGGGATTGTAATGAATGAGATTAATGACACAGTATGAAGTAATAAAGATCACAACAAGAAATAAGATTAAAAGTAAAGAAGAACAAATAGGGTTAATCGCAAAGGAACGATGTATATTAACTGATAATATAGAGAAAAATTATAGGCACAACAATAATGTTTAAACAAAATTAACATAGGAGCCTTGTATTTATAGGTCATGTTTCAAACCCTAGAATAGCCCTAAAAAGTAAGAAAATCCGTTAAAATTGAGTTACAAATTATGCATAACATTTCGACTGAGAGAGGATTTCCTTTTCTTATTCAACTTGGATAAAATCTTCCTTTCCAAGTAAAAATCAAATACGCAATCTCACGAAACTCCTAATTTGAGTCACCATCCTAATAGAACTGTCATCCACGTTAGTCCTGAACGTCATGCGATACTTCGTTTTGATTCCACTGTAACCAATTTTAAATTGCTTCATTCTTATTCCTTAATTTATAATTATCATTCCTTGTCTTCGAAAAGAATCCTTTTTGAAGCTAGGATTAAAATGAGATTACTTCAGAATACTGTAAAGGTACTGATGTCTGCCTAAGAACCTCTGTGAATGTTAAGCTTTGGCATTTGTTGAAGATAAGCTTTTGTTTCACTATTAAAGTTGTTTTAATTCCTCTCCCGTCTTTGGTAATCATTTTCTTTAATTTAATACATTGTAGTAATATAGTTTTCTATGTTAAGAATTTAGAGTTTAAATGATTCTTCCAAATATTATACTACTAATATTTTTCTGGATCTTGCGAACTCCCGATGCTGAATTGCAGGTACATACTTCATTCTTTTTTGTTATATGAGACAACAAATTTCTCTGTATTTTATGATGTTTCAAGGTTGCGATTTCGTAAACATTTTCCCCCAGATTTTGTTAGACTTTTCCGCTTTCTAGTTTATTTATTTATTAATTATTTTTTTCCTGAAATTTCTACATTTGAATTTTATGTATTTTTCATGTGAGGGCTTGATTTTAAGCTAATTTTGTTTTTGATTATTGACCCATTTTATTTCGAAAGTATGCTTATTGTTTTGATTGCTCTACTTGTTATGGTTGCGCAATGTATGAACCGAATTTTATGAATGAAAATTTTGTTTCTTGGTGATTTAGTCTCACTGGTAACAATTTGTTAAAATTTTGTGAAGTTAGTGTCATTATGTTGATGAATATTAAGCTTTATTTATGTGCTTAATTTATGTTTTGATTACTTCGTTACATCCTCCGTTACTACTTACTCCACCATCAATGAATCATTTGTTTATGAAAAAGATGATTCCATCGCGTAAATCCAACCATTTCGCCGTGAAAGAGAAAATAACGAAATCTTCGCCTTAAAAAACAAGATGACATTGCATACTATAATAGAACTTCCACTTTTACATAAGATCTTCAAAATATTGCATTAATTCTTTCTTTTTGAGACAATATTAAGGTAGTTGACATGGAGAGATACAAGATTGGTTGAGAAAATATTTAAATATTTTAAATTTTCTATTTTGTTATATTAGAGATTCATACAAAATTTTCTTCTTCCCAATTCATCTATAAAATGCTATAAGAATTTATGAAATAGTATTTGAAATGATCCGAGGAATGAATGCAACAAACACAAGCCCAAGCAATGTTCCGTTGATCGTTGAAGAAGGGGGCCTACGACTCGATCGTGAGCAAAACGGGTCAAACAAGCGATGTGATTGCTTGTTTAAGATACAATCAACAAAACATTGATCTTGGCCAGCAAAGGAACAAGTTACATGTTGGACATGAAGGCGGGATCAAGTTTGTTACATTGGATTGAAGTTCTGGAAGATATATGAGAAAAACGAGCAACGTGGATAAAAACGAGCATAACTTTCAGCTTGGGTGTCAAATTTTCGTTCATGAGTACATTCTGGAATCGTCGAGAAATTCTACATTAGGAAAAAGAGGTGTTAAGTTTAAAGCTTAATACAGAGGGAGGGATTTCAAATGTTCTATGCGACTGTATTGAAATAAACTAGGCTACTGCATAGTACATTCCTGGGATGCATTTTTTTAAATTTTGTGAAATCTTTTATCTATACTAAAACTCATATTTTTGGTATCTTTTTCTACTTTTAGAGTTTAATTCTGTCTTGGACTAGGGTTTATTGATTATCTATAAATAGGACTTATTTATTCACATTGTAAAACAACTTTGATATTATATTCCATTAAGAGATAAATTTGCTTTCATTCCTTTGTTCTTCATTGAGCAATTTATTGAACTTATCAAGACTGATTCTTGTAGTGTTCAAACAATTGGGTGATATTCACAAATCTTGTGATCAAAAGGTCAATACATCGTAGGCGACTGGTTGGTTGCTTGATTCATTATATTTGGGTCAAATCCAAAATTTTGATTTATTTGGCTTCTTGGGTTCGATTCATTCTCGTGTGGGTTTCGTAGTTTCAATTACTACGTGGGTTCGCATCAGTATCATTAAAAAAACTTGAAGAATTCTATGTTTTCTCCACTAATCATATCTTTGTTCAAGTCAACTGCTTTGCTATCATAGACATAAAAAACTTCTATAGACATCTTTTGAAAGTCTTTCGTACAAAGTGGGGGGCTATATCTTCGTATGAAATATTATGTTGATCTTTCAGGTGATACAACTCCCAGTTGCCCCCTCCCCCCCCGGGGCATAGCTCAGTGGTGCAATGTTATCTCATGCCTTGCTGGCAGCCGCAGTATGGGAGTTCGATTTCTGAGACATGAAATTTGACTCCTTGTAGGCGCAGTGTACATGCAACTCTTGTTTCCTGGCCTGCTAGAGTATATCCCGCGATTTACCTCCCTTACAAAGTTTTAGAGGCGGGGCGATAGGGGCCCTCAAGGTTGCCAGGGTGGGGTACAAAATTTTTTAAGGTGGCAGGTTCATCCAAATTCTCAGAGTACTGTGGACTTCAGAGTGTAAAATTTACTGATGACCATAATAGTGTTAACTGCAACTTTTATGCAAGTCATGCATGGAAAGCAGCTGTTTGATTTTTCCTTGAGTTGTCACTATCGTTCATAGGTATGCAAGATATTTAAAGTTTCTACACCCATCAATTGCGTTTGTTTAAATTTCTCTTTGTTTCTCATTTGAGCAGATTATTCAAGTATATTATCTATTGTTTCTGTGCTCATGAAATCATATTTTATGGAGACAATTTAAAAGATTAAATTTGTTAGAGATTGATAATGCTATATGTAAATAGTTACAATTGTGGAAAATAGTATTGTGAACAGAAGTCTGAAAGCATAATCAACACTTATTTGTAAAAAATAAAATTTAAAAAAAAAAAAAAAAGGCAACTTGAGGATACATTACTTAATTTTAAGGAAAATTCCATTATTTTACTACCAATTACTATGTATAACAAAAAGTCTGTATTTTGACTTCGTTCAATGCTATGTCTCTTCATTTAAAGACAAGCATCCTTGATGATAATATTCCTAGTAGGTGAACAGTTTATTAACTTACAATATTATAAAAAATTTGCTTCCTTATAGATTTCTACTCTTAATATTTTCACAGCAATCTACTCTTAATTTTCCCCTTTTTTATGATGGAGGAACTTGCAGTCGCTATCTTTCGGGTGCACATTAGGTAAATCATCGGGCTAACGCAATAGCCTGCAAACCATGCCAGTCAGATAAACTGCACTAAACAAGCCCTATGCAATAGGCTAGACCGAAAAAGTGTTGTTAGGGGAATCAAACTCGTGACTAAAGGCCTTTGCCCTCAGTTACTCCATCGACTCGACCACCCCATAAGCGGCTTACTCTTAATTTCTTTTGATGGAGTATACTTTGTCGTACCTCAAACTGTTTATGCTTCTTTTGGTGTTTCTACTAGCTTTCAAAACTACACCACTATACAGTTGAAAAGATTTGTTATTTGTTTAATCTTTGCTCTCTTCATGCAATTGTCCTTCTCTGCATTTCTATTTCAAATTTATTCTTATTCTTGCACTTCTATTTGCTTATTCATGCTGTATATTGTTCTAGAGGTACCTTTAAGAAATCGAAAACTAACGTTAAGGGATAAAATCCCACATTGAATAAAGATAAAAATATAGACCAATTTATAAAAGGTTTGGGTTACTCCTCTTAACAAAGTTAATCTTTTAAGATGGTATCAGAGCCTATTGAACTTTAAAGAGCGATTCAATCCAATTAAAACTCAAAAAATGAGCAAACGAATTTCAAGATTGGTTTGCTCAAAAGAGCCTATCTCTTCATCTCATTTCCATCTCACATAATTATTTCCCGTCAAAGTTTCAACGGCAAACAATTGACTCGAAAGAAATGAGACATTATAAATTGTGGAAACATAAAATACCATACTCAATATCATCCAAACATAATGCATGCGGTCAAATTGATGATAAAATATCCATCTAATTAACAATGGCTGTAAATTAGATAATCCGTAATTAAATCAAAGACATGAATTTTATTACGGTAAGAGTCTAGATACATCATCATAGAGTCGCCTTTGGGCTAACAATACAACACACTCTAAGGTATTCTTAAAACACGTCATATAGCTAGTTAACAAAATCACATTGATTTTTGAAATTCTAACACCTTTGGGCAGAAGGAGATTTCTAAACCAAGGCAAACTTGTTAACTGCCTTTATGTCATTTTCCAAAAAATATCATATATAATAATACATTTGGGCAAGATATTATATGCAATAAATCAAGATTGTTGGGCAAAAATCTATGTATTTTTATTGTAGAGAAAATCGAATAAATAATAATAAGTGTGCCACTTTGACAGCTACCACCCATTTTTATTTCAAAATATTTCTCTCTCAGCGAGAAAATAAGAATCCTCTCAAAGCCCATGAAAAATTCAATCACAAAATAATAATTATGCAACAAACCATGATCATCAATTGATAAAAGATGAAAATTTATATGTGATTGAGAAACAAGATTGACAACAAAATTTCAATATTTGAAAGGCGGAATTTAAATTAAAAAAGAATAACAATAATTGAAATAATAATAATAATAATAATAAAAGTAGTCAATTATTATTATTGTTACTATCATCATCATCATCTATGTGATTTTAAATGGGTCAATAAACATTTAATTGGGTCAAAACTAAAACGTAGATCAAATCCATCTAAAATTTAATTCTAAAACCCTTTTAGAATTCAAATTTAATACCTTTACAAAAGTTAAATTTTCACCTAGGATCTAACATTAAAAATTTAAAACCTGGTCCTCCAATATTCAAAATGGCATGACAGATCCTCACTTTAAAAATTACAACCTGACCCCAATCAGTTAATTGCAGACAAGGGCCTTTAACTTCTTAAATTACAACATAAACTCCGTCTCCCTCATTCAGCTCGTTTCACAGCAAATTTTATTTTATTTTATTTTATGTTTTGTTGATTGTTGTGGCCAACCAACGTTGCAACAACTGGCTTGCAATGACAGCTTTGCTGCCGCCGGCGGGTCTGGTCCAATTCTACAGTTTTCTCCCTACTTCTTTTGTAGAACATAATAGTAAAGTATATATGGTAAAAACCCACACACAAATTCAATCCTAATTTCAACAATCCACGAATCCTATTTCAGGTAGAACCAAATTAATATTAAAAAGAAATTGTGAAAATTATGATGACAATTTATTTGGGAAAGCATGCGAGTAGGAGGAAACGGTTCGCACATGGGGATGCCAACCTAATTCGGGTCATTGGAAGGAAGTGAGAAGCCATTGTTGCTACTAACAAAGTAAGTTTCATATTCAAATTAAAAAAAAAAAAAAATTGCATTCAAGGTGGTGCTCCAAGAACCTTGTTGCGGTAGGGGGGTCATCTGGCAGCTGGAGTAGGGGAAGGTGATGGGCACTTTGCATATTGGGTTTCTAGGTTTGTTTACTTATGCTTATACGATGAATTATATATATATATATATATATATATATATATATATATATATATTCAATGCATGGTTGAAAAAGTTTGAAACAATCGAGGTATAATATTGTTTTAATAATGGATTCTGATCTTAACATGAAGCTCTGATACCAATTGTTAATTTTAATTGTAATCATGCTAAGAATCAAGAATTACCAAATAATAAATTAATAAAACAAATTCATACATGTGGAAGTCATTGTTGATATGAATAATAGTTGTAATTGTAATAGCAGCCAGATTTTCCCCTCCTTGCTCCTCACAAAGTATTAGCTATCAATAGGCAAGCTAATAAAATAATAATGGAAAGAAGATGAGACCTAACCTTTATATAGGAAATAATTGAGCCGTCCCATTACGACTAGAATTCTAACTAGGATTTATTTCCGGCAACATACTTAAAAATTACCACATCATATTAATTACAACCCGTAAGGTGTAAAAGACCCAATTGACCACTCAATAAGTTTGGTCCAAACACAAATATCATTATAAGCCATACATCTAACCCGTAAAATTTGCAATCGAATGTGAAGCCCACATATGAAATTATTCCAACATTCTCCTACTTTGGCAAACATTTGATTGCTATAACAAAGTTTTAACACCCGGGTTAGACTACATAGGTGGCCACAAAAGTATAACTCCAATGATGACATCTTACGTAACATGATCCGATCCAACAAGAATATTAACACCGAACATGGAAGTCATTACACCAATTAAGCGATGTAAGACCATTCCACAGCTACAAATGTCAACATCCTTATCGACATGAATACCCATCCTCCAACCAATGTGATATGAACATAGTACCAAATGTGTTAAAAAACTGTGCTAATTCATATCGGTCCTCAGAATGCTTCGGATCAAAATGAAACCACTTGTCTCTAAAAGAGACTCATCTTATGTCTTTATATGTCATATCTCGAGATCACAATTATATTATAATAAAAAGACCTAAGTCAAATGCATGCTCAAAATAGTTCATGAATAGGGGAAAAAAATATTTTATTATCAGAAGATGTTGTACCCGAAAATATATGGGTTGCTTACGTATCCCGCAAAAGGATCGAGTCCAAAACATAGTTCTTTTACATAAATAACTCCCACTATCCCAAAAATATCAAATATTTTCCCAACGCTCATATTAGCAACATGTGTCTTAAAGACTTTTGGAGCGATTCCTTTAGTCAAAGGATCTACAATCATTGCCTTTGTATTGATATGCTCTATTTTCGTCTGTCCTTCCTTGACTCTATCTCTAACCACCAAATATTTGATGTCAATATGCTTTGACCCACCAAAACTTTTATTATTCTTTGAAAAGAATACTGCTGCACTATTATCACAGTAGATGGTGATCAGTATTGAGATGGAATCAACAGCTTTCAAACTAAAGATGAAATTTCTTAACCAAACGGCTTGGATTGTAGCCCCATAACATGCCACAAATTCAGCTTGCATAGTAGAGATGCCACTAGAGACTGTTTAGCACTTTTTCAAGAAATAGCACCACCTGCTAATGTAAAAATATAGCCTGAGGTTAATTTCAAATCATCTTGACATCCAACAAAATCAGAATCCGAATATCCTACCACCTCAAAATGATTTGTCCGCTTGAATGTAAGCATATAACTTTCAGTTTTCTTCAAATATCTCATAACTTTCTTAGCTGCTTTCCAATGCTCTCATCCTGGATTAGACTGAAATTTGCTAAGGACACTGACTGCATAGGCTATATCCGACTTAGTGCAAACTTGAGCATACATTAAACTCCCACAGCACTAGCATATGGAATCATCTTCATAGGCTTTATTTCCAGCTCATTTCTTGGATATTGAGTTTTGTTAAACTTATCTCCTTTTATGATAGGTACATCATCAGGTGTACAGTTTTGCATATTAAACATTTCTAGAATACGTCGTATATAAGCTTTCTGAGAGAGTCCCAATAAGCCACGATTTCTATTACGATGTATTTCAATACCAAGTACATAGGAAGCTTCTCCAAGATTTTTCACCTCAAAATTAGTAGACAACATTTTCTTTGTCTCATGAAGCAACACTAGATTACTGCTAGTAAGCAGAATGTCATCAACATACAGTACAAGAAAGATAAAATTTCTTTCACTGGTCTTGAGATAAATGCATTGATCAATATTATTTTCAACAAAACCAAGAGAGATCACAACCTCATCAAATTTCAAATACCACTGTCGAGTTGCTTGCTTAAGTCTATATAATGATTTGTTTAACTTATATACTAAGTTCTCTTTTCCTTTCACAACAAAGTCTTCGGGTTGTTTCATATAAACCATTTCAGAAAGATCTCCATTCAAAAATGTTGTCTTAATATCCATTTGATAAAGCTCCAAATTGTAGTATGCCACAAGAATCATGATAATTCGAAAAGAATCTTTCGGCAAAATAGGGGAGAAGGTTTCAACATAATCAATGCCCTCTCGTTGAGTGAAACCTTTTGCAACCAACCTTGCTTTCTTTCGTTCAAAATTTCCTTTTGAATCTAATTTACTTTTGAAAATCCACTTGTTATCTACAGCCTTAGCATCTAGAAGAAGTTCAATAAGATCCCAAACTTTATTCCTCTTCGGGAAATTCATTTCCTCTTCCATGGCAGCTATCAATTTATTTGCCTCAGAACTTGTCAAAGCTTGGTTTTAAGTTACAGGATCAACAATATGCCCAATATTAAAATCTCTCTCTAATAAATATGTAATATAATTACTGGGCAATGCAGATCTTCTTTTCCTTTGTGGTCTCCTAACTTGCGGCTCAGAAATCGATTCAATCGTTGTTTGAGAAATTGGAGGTTCCTGCTGGTTTCTTGATTCTTCATTAACAACTTCAATTGGTTGAGAACCAACTCTTTTATACAGGAACTGGAACAACAACTTGATTAGGTTCAATAAGAATTTCTCTTAACGTGTAACTCCTACCATCTCCAAAATTATTATCCAAAAACTTAGCAATAATGGACTCCACAATTCTAATGCTGGGATTTGGACAGTCAAACTTTTATCCCTTTGATCTATCTAGATACCCAATAAAGTAGCCAAGAGTTGATTTAGGTTCTAATTTTTTTTTTTCAAATGGATTATAAATCCTAACCTTAGTTGGACATCCCCAAACTTTAAAGTGAATCAAACTTGGCTTACGTCCTATTCATAATTCAAAAGGTGTCTTTGCAACAGCTTTACTTGGAACTCTATTCAAAATATACGTAGCAGTTTTCAAAACTTCACCCCACAAATATTCAGGCAAATTTGTTCTACTCATCATACTTCTAATCATATCTTTTAGGGTTCGATTACATCTTTCAGAAACACCATTATGCTCAGGTGTCCTGGCATGGTATATTGGGGCACTATTCCACACTCTTGTAAAAACTTTACAAAATCACCCATATGTTGACCAGACTCGTCATATTTCCCATAGTACTTACCACCACGGTTAGACCTTGCAACTTGATACTTTTTCCACATTGGTTCCCTACTTCCAATTTGAAAATTTTGAATTTCTCAAGTGCATGTGATTTATCGTTAATCATGTAAACATATCCATATCGTGAGAGATCGTCAATGAAAGTTATGGAGTATTTATTCCCACATATAGTGGATGGCAAAGGTCCACTGATATCAGTGTGTATCAAGTCCAAAATTTCAACCCTTCCTTTTAGATTTAGTTAGCTTTCCTCTTATACAATCTACATTGATTTCAAAATCAGAGAAGTCTAAAGACAGAAGTATCTCATCTTTTACTAATATTTCCATTCTATCCCTAGAAATATGACCCAAATACTTATGCCACAACATAGAGGATGATTTACGAATTAAAACCCTTTTCTTTAATACATTGGTAACACACGAGACTTTACCAAAAGGAGCTAAAGACAATTTGTATAAACCACTACATAAAATGACATTCTCAATCAAACGAAAATCATTAAATAACTCAATCATTCCATTATCAAAGTTGAAGTTAAAACTACAAGCATCAAGTTTCGATATAGAAATTAAATTTCGTAGCATTTACGGTACAAAAACTGTATATTCCAAAACAAGGGTAAAATTAGACTACAAAAAGACAACTTCACTACTCCTATGCATTCAACCTTCACTTGAACTCCATTTTCAACGCTCAAGCTCACTTCATTTTCACTTGGCCTCCGCTTTCTTGTGAACCACTGCATGAAATTCATAATATGAATACTTGCTCTTGAGTCTAACCACCAAGAATTCAAAGGCACATCTACAAGGGAGAATCAAAATAAACTAAGGCCAAGGAATTTTAAGAGCCTTTAGCTTAGATGATATATTTATCATCTTCATAACGTGCTCTCTAACATCACTTGTACCATCATATCTCATATTCATCAATTTAGTCATCAGATCTTCAGTTTCAATTTTATCAGACTTATAAATTCCTCTCCAATGGTATCCATAAAACTTTTGGCATTTTCATTGTTTGGGATGACACCCATATGGAACCAAATATGGAGCACTTAATAATTTTCAAGTAAAGCTTATTAGTCGTTTCCTTTTGTTTTTCATACTCGACTACATATTCAACAGTGCACTTATCTATGAGTTTCTCAAGCTTTTTCTCCATTAGAAAATCCAAGTCTAAAAGACCAAGTGCTATCTCTTCATCTCATTTCTATCTCATATAATTATTTCCAGTCAAAGTTTCAACGACAGACAATTGACTCAAAAGAAATGAGACATTATAAAATGTGGAAACATAAAATATCATATTCAATATCATCCAAACATAATGCATGCAGTCAAATAGATGATAAAATATCCATCTAATTAACAAGACTATAAATTAGATAATCTGTAATTAAATCAAAAACATGAATTTTATTACGGTAAGAGCCTAAATGCATCATCATAAAGTCGCCTTTGGGCTGACAATATAACATGTTATAAGGTACTCTTAAAACACATCATATAGCTCGTTAACAAAATCACATTGATTTTCGAAATTCCAACACCTTTGGACAGTAGGAGATTTCTAAACTAAGCAAACTCGTTAACTGCCTTTATGTTATTTTCCAAAAAATATCACATATAATAATACCTTTGGGCAAGATATTATATACAATACATCAAAATTGTAGGGCAAAAATATATGTATTTTTATTGTAGAGAAAATCAAATAAATAATAATGAGTATGCCACTTTGGCAACTACCACCCTTTTTTTTTCAAAATATTTCTCTCTCGAAGAGAAAATAAGAATCCTCTCAAAGCCCATGAAAAACTCAATCACAAAACAATAATTATGCAACAAACCATAATCGTCAATCGATAAAAGGCGAAAAATTATATGTGACTGAGAAACAAAATTGACAACAAAATTTCAATATTTGAAAAGCGGAATTTAAATAAACAAAGAATAACATTAATTGAGTTAAACATTATAACAAATAATAATAATAATAATAATAAAAGAAGTCAATTATTATCATCATCATCATCGATGTGATTTTAAATGGGTCAATAAACATTTAGTTGGGTCAAAACTAAAACGTAGATCAAATTCATCCAAAATATAATTCTAAAACCCTTTTAGAATTCAAATTTAATACATTTACAAATGTTAAATTTTCACCTGGGATCTAACATTAAAATTTTAAAACCTGGTCCTCCAATATCCAAAATTGCATGACAGATCATCACTTCAAAAATTACAGCATGACCCCAATCAGATAATTGCCGACAGGGCCTTTAACTTCTTAAATTACAATATAACCCCCGTCTCCCTTATTCAGCCAGTTTCACAACAAATTTTATTTTATTTTTTGTTGATTGTTGCGGCCAACCGATGCTGCAACAACCGGCCTGCAATGGCTGCTTTGCTGCCGCCGATGAGTCTGGTCCGATTCGACAGTTTTCCACTTACTTTTTTTTTTTTTTTTTTTTTTTAAAAAAAAAAAAAATAAAGAATTTATGGATAAAAAAAAAAAAAAAAAAAAAAAAAAAAAAAAAAAAAAAAAAAAAAGTAT
>NW_019233703.1:42945-43953 GCF_002742605.1 Olea europaea var. sylvestris
CAATTTTCCCCTTTTTTTTTTTTTTTTTTTTTTTTTTAATAGAACATAACAGTAAAGCATATATGGTAAAAATCCACACGCAAATTCAATCCTAATTTCAACAATCCACAAATCCTATTTCAGGCAGCACCGAATTAATATTAAAAAGAAATTTTGAAAATTATGATGACAATTTATTAGGGAAAGCATGCGAGTAGGAGGAAACGGTTCGCACATGGGGATGCCAACCTAATTGGGGTCGTTGGAAGGAAGTGAGAAGCCATTGTTGCTACTAATCAAGTAAGTTTCATATTCAAATTAAAAAAAAAAAAAAATTGCATTCGAGGTGGTGCTCCAAGAACCTTGCTGCGGTAAGGGGGTCATCCGGCGGCTGGAATAAGGAAAGGTGATGGGCACTTTGCATATTGGGTTTCTGGGTTTGTTTACTTATGTTTATATGATGAATTACACACACACACACACGGATATATATATATATATATATCAGGGTTGAAAAAGTTTGAAACAATCGAGGTATAATATTGTTTTAATAATGGATTCCTCTAATACCAATTGTTAATTTTAATAAATTAATAAAACGAATTCATACCTACGAAAGTCATTGTTAATATGAATAATAGTTGTAATTGTAATAGCAGTCAGATCTTCTCTTCCTTGCTCCTTACAAAATATTAGCTATCAATAGAGCAAGCTAATAAAATAATAATGGGGATGAGAGGGGACCTAGCCTTTATATAGAAAATAATTGAGTCATCCCATTACTAAAATTCTAATTAGAGTTTATTTTCGGTCCACGTACTTAAAAATTACCACATCATATTAATTACAACCCGTAAGGTGTAAAATGTCGAATTGATCACTTAATAAATTTGGCTCAAACACAAATATTATTATGAGCTATACATCTAACCTGTAAAATTTGTAATCGAATGTGAAGCCCACATATGGAATTATTCCAACACTTGTGTGACACTGAGCCTGATGAATTGCCCATGGATTGCAGGTGTA
>NW_019233703.1:44138-61154 GCF_002742605.1 Olea europaea var. sylvestris
TATATATATATATATATATATATATATATATATATATATATATAACATTTATTTTATCGTTTATCATGTAACCAATTTAGGTAAAAAGGAATATTTCCCATGTCTCTCACTCATGCAAAATCGACCTCCTGAAATACTTTATATAGTACAAATATAAGTCCCTGTTTGTTATTTATTTTCTCAAAACTTTTTTTTAAACTCATTTTTAATCACATTCATGCAATAAAATATTTTGCATGAAAACTTAAAAAAATTTCAACTTTTTAACCACATATTCTACAAAAAAAAAAAAATAAATAAAAAACTGTTTCAAAACTCGTTTGGTCACAGAGCTCTTTTTAATCTGGTCAAATAAATGCTAAGTGTGAGAAAAAAATGTATGAAATATGTGTTTGATGCACCCAAAATTTTCGGGGAAAATGAAAAACCAATTTCAATTCCATGTTTTTGCTTGTTTGATGGATCTATTTTTCATGGCATTCATTTTCTAACTTTTTATGCTACCTAGGATTTTTCATGCTTTTCAAGGAATTCTAATTCTCACCAAAATGGTGAGAATTGGAATTCTCGGTTACTGTAGCACTTTTTTATTTTTTTCTGATTTTTTTTTTTTTTTTTGGCAATGGAAACAAATTCTAAGAATTATTTAAAAAAATATATATTTCCCTTTAACTGACAATTTTCGTGTAAAACAAAGTCAAATGAACACCAAAAGATAGATGATTTTCTTAATTATTTACTTTTTTTTTTTGTTGGCAATAGAAACAAATTTTATCCCTGAGTAAATTCTATCATTTTAATCGATAATTTTCATGTAAAATAAAGCCAAACGAACAAAAAAAATACTTTTATTTCAATATTTTCCACGTGAAAAGTTATACCAATCAAACACAGTAATTTACAATTCCCAAGAAAATAATTTCTAGGCAATTCAATTTCCTGGAATTTATTTTCCTTCCACCCAAATTGCATCTTTGTAATCAAATGGACCCTAGTATAATCCCAAAACTCTTGATATAATAGGAATGAAAGGGTGCATTTGATGATGGGACCGTATAAGAAAATAAGCATAAAATTTTGGTGGTATAATATGATCATTATACTTTTTTTGGGAAATGCTACTTGTATATGCTAGTTTTTCACTTGATTTATAGAATGCCGAATACATCAATGAAGTTACAAAATTGGGGAAAACTCTATTTGAGTTATTATTCGAAGCTCTAGGCCTGAAAAGAGAATACCTAGAAGTGATGGAATATGGCAAAGGACGCACTTTCGCTTGCCATTACTATTCAGCATGCCCACAACCCGAGCTAACTTTGAGCACAAACAAGCACACTGATCCCTCTTTCTTAACTATTCTTCTACAAGACAAAATTGGCGGCCTCCAAGTCCTGCGAGACAACCAGTGGATTGATGTGCCACTGGGTCGAAGTTTCATTACTAATGTTTTAATTCTCTAGAAAGTTATATCTTGTTGAACAATCACGTTTGAAACTTTAACAGATCCCTTGGTAAATTAATTTTTCAATCAAAGGCATGAGATGTTCATAAAATGTTAAACGACTTCATCTCAAAGAAAAAGTTATGAGACAAGGGGCAAGACACATAATAGTCTTCGACTTAACTTATTTCAAGTTATCTTGATTTCTGTTTCAGATGGTTTCAAATGATGAGTTTAAAAGTGCTTGGCATAGAGTGCTAACCAACCGGGTTGGACCAAGAATTTCAGTGGCATGCTTCTTGGCCGGAGTCATGGATCCTGCGAAGGCCTATGGTCCTATCAAAGAGTTGATATCTAAAGAAAACCCCCCTATATACAAAGACTTTACAGTAAATGAGTATTTGGCGAAGTTCTATTCAAAGCCAATTGGTAAATCATGCCTAGATGATTTCAAGTTAAAATTTAACAATTGCCAGAACTATATAAGACAAAATTGATGCCACCCCATAATGAATATTGTAATGTGTATTTGTGATATTCTGGTGCAAACTTCCATCACTGCATTATTTACTTCTATCCACCTGTATTTCAAGATTCAGATTTACTTGAAGTAATAATGTAATGTAATTGGAAAGTCAATACTGTAATAATTCAAAGAATGTGATTGAACATGTGTTTTGACATTTATCATCAAGTCTTGTATCAATAATCTTTACAACACAACACAGATGTTACATAGCTTTATTTAAATAATTAAGGTACCAATAGTTTATTTTACGTGTCAGTTTAGTTTATCTAAACTGTTGGAAATGTAATGTGGTGCAAAAGGAATTGGACTTCATGGCAAAGTGGGACCGGCGCAAGAAAAAATAATTTGGAGGAAATTTGGAGTTATCCGTTTTTTATGAATTTGTAGTCTAATTCAATTGGAAACGGGTTGAAAAGGACCAATTTCGGGCAAATTCCTTTGTTTAGGCCCTCGTTTAGGCCTTTTTTTCCCTTTTTTTGGTAATTATTATTTTGAGTATATCTCAATCAAATAAATTTGGATTTACATTCCGTTTGTTGAAGAGTAATCCTGAAGATTAGGACTATCAATTTCGTCATTATCTTGATTTTTTTCCATTTTTGAAAAAAAAAAAATCTTTTTTTTAATTTATTATTTAATTTCCAAATTTTATAGGTTTTTATTATAAATATGTTGTAAGCCTCTTGAGGCCGCTGATTGATTTCAATGAAATAAAATTTTTCGTGAGTTTTCTTCTTTGTGAGATTTGTTCATTTTCCCTATAATTTCCACTACGTCAAAATGAATAATTTCTTCCTTGATTTTTCACCCGAGTAATTTTTATTCGTCCTTCATCCGTTTAGATGTCAATAGACCCCTTAATTTACTATTCAATACATTCATGATGCAATTTAATACATTGTCCACTACCATAATTTCTATTAATGATGAAATTCACCATTGTATTGTCATTAAATTCTCATTTAAAAGTGGTTATAAATGGGACAAAATATTTTCCTTCAAGTTTTGGGATTGGCCTCAAATTTATACATTTTCCTTCAAGTAACGAGTTAGAAAGTGACAAAGATATTCACTCGACAAAATGGTGATAAGGAATGAGACACATCATGAAGTGTAGTTATTTAATCTTTCATTGTACTACATTCTTTCAAGATAGGGTAAGTTTTATTTAAATTTTTCCGTTGTAGTGCGTTTTATTATTTTTTTAAAAAAATATTACTCTACAATAAAAATAACTCTTTTACCATAAAAAGTTCCCCCAAAAAGAAAAAAAAAAAATCCCTTATCCAACCATATTTAAAAAAAAATAAAAAAAATAAATAACTAATAATAATAATAATAATAATAATAATAATAATAAAAGAATTTCTTTGATATGAACTTTTAAAATAACTTTTGAGCTTAAACCACACATTCAGCAAGTTGTGGTCATTTGCAATCCTTCTGCTCCAACAAGTAGTCTGCGAGAACATTATTACTGAAACATACAAATCTAAAAGCATAAAAGCTAACTGTTGGAATTAATTGAATTTAATTGGGTTAAAACATTAATGTAATATTTAATGATGTGGGCCATTGCAATTAATTTGAGTGAATTGGAAAAGTCTCCAATATAGGCCCATATGTTGATAAGTCCATTTTAAGTGTTTTATATGTGGAAAGAAATCCCACATCAAAAGTTTACAAGAAACTAATCTTGTTTATATAGTGGTTTGTGTGAATAATATATAATTTAATAAGTTACCTACCACTTGGCTAACTTTAGCTAGCCAAAGGCTAGCAAACTAGCCAAAGGCTAGTCACCACCCGGCCCCGGCATGCGCACGTCGTAAAGTCCGCATTGAGTGCTTTAGAGGCGCTCTTGGCACATACGCATCATCGCAAGGAGCTGGGGAGCCTTATAGTTTTCGGAAATGGACTCGTGGTTCGATGATGTGGCAGCACAAGGTTCGGTGAGTTGGCATTTTAGGTGGCGCACGCGTGGTAGGTCGCGTCCCTTCATCCTGCTTGGCGGTTAGATGTACGCATGGCTGTGACTGTTCAGAAATTGGTAAATAGGCATGATGAATGGACACTTCACTTCATGGTTCAATCTGGGCCATCAGATCATGAAAATAGTGTGATCCCCAGTTCCTGAAATGTCACACGCCTGTTCCATGAGACACTTCAATCTCTATAAATAGAGACTCCAGATTCGTTTTTAAAAACACAAAATCAATTACGAATTCAATTGATTTCTAAATTCTTCTCTTTCCATTTTCTGCTCTAAAAATTCTCTTATATTTTCGTGGTTATTCTGTTCGAGTACGATCATTCATTGGTTCGACCGACAAGGTTGGTATTGTACAGTATCGACTTTGGAAGGAGCGTTGTATCTTGGGAGACAGACGTCCATAATCTCGTTTGCACTTCATTGGAGGCGAAATTTGTCTTAAGGAGATTTGTTTTGGCGTACCTCACTTCATCTATTGTTTTCTATTTTTCTGCTCATTTTATATGTTCTTTTGATTGCGTTAGTCGAATTTCCGATAACAATCTTAAGATAGATTTTATTTTCTCATTTCTTCTACATTTCTATTATTGATTATTTTCTGTAATTGTGGTTTTACAGAATATGGCTAGTACCTCAAATAATAATACTAGCGCTGTGATTGGTACTGTTGAGAGCAATACTAATGCTGTGATTGCGCCAAATTCTGGTTCCAATTAATTTGTCATGCCACCGGCTTCACAACATGAGAAACCGGAAAAGTTCAATGGCACGAATTTCAAACGTTGGCAACAGAAGATGCTATTCTATTTGACAACATTGAACTTAGTAAAATTTATGCGTGAAGAATGTCCTGCACAAATATCAGAGAATGCTACTGATAAAAATACTCAGTTAACTATTAAAGCATGGAAACATGCATATTTCTTGTGTCGTAATTACATTCTCAATGGATTGGATAACACTTTATTTAGTGTGTATTGTAATTACAAGATGGCTAAAGAACTGTGGGAGTCTCTTGAAAAAAAATACAAAACTGAAGATGTCGGAATGAAGAAATTTATTGTCGACAAATTTTTAGATTTCAAGATGACTGATTCAAAGACAGTTATGAGTCAGGTTCAAGAGATACAAGTTCTACTTCACGATATTGAAGCTGAAGGTATGACTTTGAGTGAATCTTTCTAGATTGCTGCTATGATCGAGAAACTACCTCCACTATGGAAAGATTTCAAAAACTATCTCAAGCATAAACGCAAAAAGATAACGATGGAGGATCTAACTGTTCGACTTCGCATTGAAGAAGACAATCGAGTTGCAGAAAAGAAGAATAATGTCCGCAACATGGAAGCAAAGGCTAACATGGTGAAAGACTCGGAGTCTAACAACAAGAAAAGGAAGCGTTCTAACTCATCTATGGACAAAGAAAAAGTCAACAATGCAAAACAGTTCAAAGGCAACTGTTATATTTGTGGGAAGCCGGGACATCAGGCTAATGACTGTCGAAGCAAAAAGAAGGATACACAGAAAAAGAAATCGCCCCAAGCCAATATAACCGAAGTGGAAAAAATTTCTACGGATGTTGGAGACATCAACCTATCAGCTATTGTTTCTGAAGTTAATTTGGTATCTAATGCCAAGGATTGGTGGTTGAACACAGGAGCCACTCGTCACATCTGTGTAGATAAGGATCTATTCGCTGAATATAAGATCTTGAATCATAATGAGTGTCTTTACATGGGAAATTCTACAACATCCAATATTGAAGGGATTGGAAAGGTTATTCTAAAAGTCACATCGGGGAAGGAACTGACGCTTAATGAAGTTGTGCATGTCCCAGATATCAGAAAGAATTTGATTTCAGGAGCTATTCTTAGTAAGAAAGGATTTAAAATGGTGTTTGAATCTGATAGATTTGTACTTACTAAGGGGGGCATGTATGTTGGGAAGAGTTATTTACTTGATGGTCTATTTAAGGCCAATGCTGTTGTAATGGACAAAAAATTCACATATTTGTATCCACAAGTTATCAATAGAACTAATGCTTCTGTTTACTTGCTTGAATCTTCGAATTTAGGGCATAGCAGATTAGGACATGTAAATCGTGCTTACTAAAGAAAACTTGTAGGTTTAGGTCTTATACCTAAGCTTGACTCCGAAGACAAACATAAATGTGAAATTTGTGTTGAAACAAAATTTGCTAAAAAACCTTTTAACACAATTGAAAGGAGTAGTGAACCGTTGTGTTTAATACACAACGATATTTGTGATCTAAAATTTGTTCAGACTCGAGGTGGTAAAAAATATTTTATCACGTTTATAGATGATTACAGTAGATATTGCCAAGTTTATTTATTAAGTAGCAAAGACGAAGTATTGAATGCATTTGTTACTTACAAAAACGAAGTTGAAAATCAACTTGGAAAAACAATTAAGGTATTAAGATCCAATAGAAGTGGTGAATATGATTCGTCCACGTTTGATGAATTATGTGCTAAGTTTGGTATTATTCACCAAACAACAGCCCCGTATACTCCACAGCAAAATGGGATTGCTGAGAGGAAAAACAGAATTCTAAAAGACATAGTTAATGTTATGCTTATAAGTTTTGGATTACCACAAAACTTGTGGAGGGAAGCAGTGTTAACTGCTAACTTTTTTCTGAATAGAGTTCCCCATAAGAAAACTATGAAAAGGTAGAATGCCTTCCTATAAATACTTAAAGTGTGGGGTGCCTAGCTAAAGTGGCTATTCCACCTCCCAAAAGGATTAAGTTAGATCCTAAAACTATTGATTGCATTTTTATCGGATATGCAATAACTAGTAATACGTACAGATTTCTTGTGCATAAATCTGATATAAGTGACATTCATGTCAATACAATTTTTGAATCTCGAGATGCTGAATTCTTTGAAGATGTGTTCCCTAATAAAAGAGATATTCTTGAGAATTCTCAGAAGAAAACACGAGATAATGCTATTGAAAACAATACAGAACCTGAATCAAGGAGGAGTAAAAGAACAAAGGTCGCTAAATCTTTTAGTCCAGACTTTATTTCTTTCGTAATTGAGAAAGAGCCCCAAACATTTAAAGAAGCTGTGACTAGTCCAGAATCCATATTCTGGAAGGAAGCTATAAATAGTGAAATTGAATCTATTATGAGTAATAATACTTGGCAATTGGTTGATCTCCCTAAGGGAACTAAACCAATAGGATGCAAATGAATCTTTAAAAGAAAGTTAAGATCTGATGGTTCAATAGACAAATACAAGGCTCGACTGGTTACAAAAGGATATTGTCAGAAAGAAGGAATTGATTTCTTTGACACATTCTCCAATAACAAGAATTACTTCTATTTGGGTTTTAATTGCTATTGTAGCCTTGTATAACTTACAAATACATCAAATGGATGTTAAGACTGCATTCCTGAATGGTGATTTAAATGAAGAAGTATATATGGAATAGCCAGAAGGTTTTATAGTGAAAGGACAAGAGAACAAAGTTTGCAAACTAGTTAAGTCCTTATACGGTTTGAAGCAAGCTCCTAAACAATGTCACGAAAAGTTTGACAGCATCATGATTAGGAATGGATTCGTCATAAATGGATGTGACAAATGCGTATATTCGAAAAAATTCGAAAAGGCATACGTACTTGTCTGTTTGTATGTTGATGACATGCTTATATTAGGGACTAATATAGAAGTCATCAATAGAACAAAAATATACTTACCAATAACTTTGACATGAAAGATATGGGTGAAGCAGACGTGATTCTAAGAATAAAGATATCTAGAACATCAAATGGAATAGTTTTATCTCAAACCCATTATGTTGATAAAATAATTGAGAGGTTTAAGACTCATAATATTAAAGAGACGAGTAACCCATTTCTTCCACATATAGTTCTTCACAAGAATAGTGGAAATGGGAAATAGCAGTTAGAATATTCCCAAATTATTGGTAGTTTAATGTACCTGATGGATTGTACAAGACCTGATATAGCTTACTTGGTAAGTAAGCTGAGTCGTTACACAAGTAACCCAAGTAATCAACATTGGGATGCATTACTCAGAGTTTTGGGATACTTGAAACGGACCAGAGAGTATTCATTACACTATGGAAAATATCCTCCAGTAATTGAAGGATATAGTGATATCAATTGGATATCAGATACAGACTAGTCAAAGTCTACCAGTGGCTATGTATTTACTCTCGGTGGTGGCATTATATCATGGAAATCTTCTAAGCAAACGTGTATAGCTCGATCTACTATGGAATTTGAGTTTATTGCTTTAGACAAAGCAGGAGAAGAAGCAAAATGGTTAAGATATTTCATAGAAGATATTCTTATATGGCCAAAGCCTGTACCGGCTATTTGTATTCATTGTGATAACCAGGCCACAATAGCTAGGGCTGAAAATTTTGTGTATAATGGTAAGTCGAGAAATATAGGTCGTAGACATAACACCATTCAGCAGTTGCTCTCAAATGGAACAATATCAATTGATTTTGTTAAGTCAAAAGAAAACCTAGCGGATCCGTTCACTAAAGGGTTATCTAGAGAGCGTATAGACTGCACATCGAGGGAAATGGGTTTAAAGCCTAAAACCCAATGAGTCATCTTATTGGAAACCTAACCTGGCAACTGGAGATCCCATGGACTAGGTTCAATAGGAAAACTAATTATAAATGACTTGATAAGAAGCACTTAGGAGTTTAACTCCTTCCCATTTCTATGATGCAAAAAGTGCTGACTATGAAGTGTATTAAGAATAAGCTATGCTTTTAATGATGACTATAAATGGTACAAGTAATTACAATAGGGTACTCTTTATAGTACATCACCTATGTTAGTGCGAACGTGGCCAGTTTTATGAGAATCTACTTAGGCGAATTCTCTAAAACACTCGTAGAACCCAAGTAGTTCAGGGCCGAAATAATGAACACAATAGAGAACCAAGTTTGATAAGAGAGATAATGTGTTTGGTCTATTGTCTGAGCTTGCAATAACGGTTGATAGTTCAAAACGTTGCGTTCACTGATTAGCCAAGTGAGTTCGATAGATTCTTACTAAAGAAGGTTCAAAGTGAAAGCTACCTATCTTGATGCGTTATCTTTCAGTTAGTACTCTTCTTCCGTCTTCCTTGATTTGAGTCGACTTCTTCCATTCATGTGGGTGATTGTTTGAATTAATTGAATTTAATTGGGTTAAAACATTAAATGTAATATTTAATGATGTGGGCCATTGCAATTAATTTGGATGAATTGGAAAAGTTTCCAATATAGGCCCATATGTTGATAAGCCCATTTTAAGTGTTTTATATCTGGAAAGGAATCCCACATCGAAAGTTTACAAGAAAATAGTCTTGTTTATTTAGTGGGTTGTGTGAATAATATATAATTTAATAAGTTACCTACCACTTGACGAACTTTAGCTAGCCAAAAGCTAGTCACCACTAGAGTAGTGCTTCGTACCGCTCCTCGGACCCAGTCTCGGTCCCGACACATGCACGTCGCAAAGTACGCATTGGGCGCTTTGGAGACGCACTTGGCACTTTGCACGTACGCATCGTCGCGAGGAGTTGGGGAGCCTTATAGATTTCGGAAATGGACTCGTGGTTCGATGATGTGGCAGCGCAAGGCTCGGTGAGTTGGCATTCTAGGTGGCGCACTCATGGTAGGTCGCGTCCCTTCGTCCTGCGTGGCGGTTAGATGTACGCATGGCATTCGCATGGCTGTGACTGTTCAGAAATTGGTGAATAGGCATGATGAATGGACACTTCACTTCATGGTTTAATCTGGACCGTCAGATCATGAAAATAGTGCGATCCAATGGCTAAGACGAATCAGACCAAGTGGTGCACCAGTTCCTGAAATGTCACACACTTGTTCCATGAGACACTTCAATCTCTATAAATAGATACCCCCAAATTCGTTTTTAAAAATACAAAATCAATTACGAATTCAATTGATTTCTAAATTCTTCTCTCTCCATATTTTGCTCTAAAAATTCTCTTATATTTTCGTAGTTATTCCATTCGAGTACGATCATTCATTGGTTCGACCGACAAGATTGGTATTGTGCAGTACCGACTTTGGAAAGAGCGTTGTATCTTGGGAGACAGACGTCCATAATCCCGTTTGCATTTCATTGGGGGGCGAAATCTGTCTTGAGGAGATTTGCTTTGGCATACCTCGCTTCATCTACTGTTTCTATTTTTCTACTTATTTTATTGATTTTTTTGATTACGTTAGTCGAATTTCCGATAACACTAACTACATGCAAATTAAACGCTAGTAAGTAGGCTAGCTTCATGGTGACCTTCTTCAGAACATGAATATTGTTCAAATTTCTTCGTAAAAGTACTTTGCGAAGGTATCGATATACTCTTTTTGCAAGCACAATGCAATAGTAAATGATCCGCCTCCATCTCGACCCAGAATAATGAAAGATTTCCCATCAAAACCGATTGATCCAGGGCCCATGTGAATCACTTTCCCCCAACCAAAATTAGCATCATATATAGGCATAGATGCCCAACTTGTGATTTCATTCTAGGGTTTCCATAGGAACCGCCCAGTGCACACCCCATCGTGTGAAAATTACGATGCACAGAAACGTCTGGTAGAGCCTTAATAACTCCAAGATATGATCTTACATATTCATCTGTTACTCTTTCGACAGCTTCACGTATTTTACTTGAGGCATAACTCAGAGGGTTCGAAAGTAATTCCCTCGCTGTGATTATCGCTGCTTCGCGTAAATTGGCATTCCCGAAGTAACCCTGTGGTAATGGTGGCTGCATTCGATTTATGAAGCTGACCGCTATATGTAATCTCGTTATTTGTTCCACCGCATGCCTCCGTGCCTTGGATGCACATCTCCACATATGTCCGGTCAATGCCTCATACCTGTAGGATGATGCCGGAAACTATTAGCATATAGTAAATATTGATACTTAAGATTCCATTTTAAAAGGTTTTCCAATAGAAAAAAAAATAGGGTCAATGACTGAGATTTTGACACATATAGACTTGGCAAATTTTTATTGGTAATTAAAAAAAAATTAAAGAAAAAACTATCAATATAGAACTGCTAAGTCAGTCCTGGGAACAAAGCCCCGTCATTGAGCCTATTTCTTCAACTTTTTCCAAGGTTTTTACATTTGTCCCTTAACACTAAAAGACGAGAATAAAATTGTTAAACTTGTAGGGTTAGAAAATGCAACTATTTGCGCTGTACTTAACGAAACTGAAGATATATATTGTGTTACCTACTAAATGGACGGGAGGTATTTCTGTATGGCGTATCCTGATTGGCCTTGTCCTTCAATTTATTAATTTCGTCTTTGCTTAGCTTTAGAATGGTAACTGTTGTTGTCTTCTTTCGCTCCTCCATATTATCTGAGTGGCCTAGCAGGAGCGGAGGTGGTGCCAATACTGTGTGCTCAAACTTAGGTGATTCTTCGATTTGCCAAATTGTCCGGTCGAGTACCAGGAGAATACCGGTCTTCTCCCCTCGAGCAATTTTCGCCCATTCGGTGATAAAATGGAAAGCGAATGGGCCATCTACTATAACATGGGAAATGCCCAAGCCAAGAGAGTCCACCGCAACTGAATTTAGTCAGTTGCACCAAAACCAGTGGTTGCTCAGATATTGGAGTAGCACTATAATCTATTTTTGGAATAAGCTCTCGCATATTTGCGTTTGGAAGAAAACCATAATCAAAAACTGGAAGAAATAAGGCCATATGTGCAGTAAAACTTCATCTGCATATTTTCTCTGTATTCTCCCAATGCAACAGGAATCACAGTCCAAGATATATACAAGGCAAAGCCAATAAAATGATGACAGCTCATCTGACAATACTAACAGAAAATAAAGATACAGCTTATACTAACAGAAAATAAAGAAAAAGAACACGTGAAAATAATGAAAATAAATGATATTTCGACAAACCATGCATTTCAAAATCTTCAATCCTTGATTCTGACTCAGCTTCGACGAGAATTGCTCCCTTGGCATCGCAGTGAAGTTCAAGTCGGCCTCCTCCAATCTCATGGAAGCGCCCCGCTAGTGGGTAGAAGATAACAAGCGCTTTGCTCAACGAGTCTTTCAGAATTTGGATTGCATCCGAATAGAGAAAATCTGTAGTTGGAGCATAAAAATGGACAGTACGCACATGAGTCACGGCCTTAATTTGGTCAAGTTCTGATAGATACATGACTTCATTTGGAGTTGGCTTAGCAGGTTCTACTTTGTGAGTTGTCTTCACTGTCACCATTTTCGCACGGATAAGAGACGAAGAAGGGGCAGATATGGGGAGGTATTTATGCTTTTTTCAGCGTCTAAAAATTAACATTTCAAATTGGGTGATCAACTTCAAGTTGACGGATTCAATTATTAGGGGTTATTTGATAAAAAAGTTTGATAAAAGATGATCTAAGAGCCCCTTTTGATGGCCATTATTCTTAAAAAAAAAAAAAAAAAAAAAAAAAAAAAAAAATCAATAAAAATGTTTTGAATAGTGATTTTTTGAAAAATATGTGGTTAAAAAGTAGGAAAACATTTTGAGTTTACGTAAAAAATATTTTATTACGTGACATAATAAGAATTTAGAGTTTTCTTTTGAACCGACGTACACTATCAGAAGAGGTAGTGACAGGCCGGTACCCGACCCCTCACCTGGGGGTCGGGTCCACAATTTTTTGGCAATATTTTTTTCTCGCGGGGTCCATGGCACAGTGAGGGGTCGGGCACCGTTTGGTCACCAACACCCTGACCATCCAGATTTTTCCTTTTGTTTTTCATAAAACTAAGTTATGACTCTCATATTGATGAAATTGAAGTTTAAAGGTTAAAAAGTTGATAAAATATTAGAAATTTTAGACTTGTCTCTTTCACCTCCCTGATTATAAAAAAATAGAAAAATTTATTCCGTCTTAAACTTGGATTAGTTTTTGCGAATGGTGACTTGCTAAATTTTTAATTTTTTAATTTTTTAATTTTTTAATTTATTCAATGCATGGGGGTTGAGAACTGTGGGTGGGAACAGGGAATATGATTAATCTTATAGACGTTGAAATTATTGCAAAACTTTGTCAGGAAATATTTTCAACAAATTTCATTCGAACTGTCGTGAGTTGAATAGTTGAAATTACGAGATACAGTAATTTGATGAACAATCTCACGACATATGCATATAAGTTCCTTTCTATGATTGGTTCTTTGTCTATAATCGAATTCACCTCTCTAGAGGAAGATGAGAGAAATGGAAAATATTCTGGAAAGCAGAAGTATTTACTTTGAAGTTACCAAAGCAGCACTAAAATTGAATTTTACATCAACAACCTCGATGCAATTTCCCTCCCAAGTCTCAACTTCAGTTCATTGGCAACTTTATTTTAGCTCTTAAAAATTTGTCCAAGTGATACCATTTCATAAAATTGGATATTCTTTTAGATTAAATATTTCTAAACTTAAAAAAAAAAAAAAAAAAAAAAAAGGTTTAATATGGGATATAACCACATTAGCAATAAAACAATATTATTACGGTTAAAGGCGACACAATCAAATAAAAAACTTGAGGATGCGAAAGAAAGAAGTAGAGTAATGCTGTTTATACTACTAGTACATAAAATATTGGCCTCTGTGATGTTCAAGAGTCATTAATTAATATATAATCTTAAAAGTAGGAAAATGAGTCAAATTTAAGACAACATATCAGTTAAAAAAACCTAGATGGGTGCTACAACAACTAAGATGTTACATAGCTTTATTAAAGTAATTAAGTTAGCAATAGCATATTTTACGTGTTAGTTTAGTTTATCTATGCTGTCGAAAATGAATAATTTCTTCTTTTGTTTTTTAGCGGAGTAATGTTATTTATCCTTCATCGGTTTAGACATTAATAGATCCCTTGATTTATTATTCAATAAATTCATGACACAATTTAATGAATAATGTTATTTGTAGTCACTCAATGTCGCAATTATCTTATGTGAGGTGAAAAAAAACTACCACAGTAATATATCAAATCACACACCGCTATGTACGATGTCTCGTAGGGTGACTACCGCTGTGAGCGATTATGAATAACATTACTCTTAATGATACATAGTCCACTACCACATCAGCGATCTCTATTAATGATGAAATTTACCATTTTACTATCATTAATTCTCATTTAAAAGACGTTGTAAATGAGACTGTATATTTATTTTGATGTATTAAATGACTCCAATTTTTTGCCCAAAACAGCAAAATTCTTATCACATTTCGTTTTCTAATTTCGTCTTCTTCCCCATTAAGACCTATCTCCGACTTAAGCCAACTACCACCACTAGCCCTCAATCACTAATCCCCCTTCCATCCATGCAGCGAAAAGCTAAAAAAAAAAAAAAAATTTGCCAAAGAAATTAAGTTGAGAGAGAGATTGCATACATAAACATGCATAAAATTGGATTCTGCACAGAAAATTGTCAAAAAGTTGTGAATCTCATAAAATATATGATTAAAATCGAGTTTAGTCGTTAAAAAATTGATAAAATTTTAGAAATTTTTTATCAAACAATCACTTAGACTTGTCTCTATCCTCTCCCTTGTTTATAAAAATAGATATATTTATTCCATCTTAAACTTGGATTATTTTTTTGCGGATTGTAACTTGCTACGTAATAACTTTAATTCTAATGTATATATATATTTTTATTGTTTTCATTTAATGCATGGGGTTGAGAACTGTGGGTGGGAATACGATTAATCTTATAGATGTTGGAATTATTGCAAAACTTGGTCAGAAAATATATTCGACAAATGTTGTTCGACATTTGAACTGTCTTAATTTGAATAGGTCAATGTACGAGATATTTTAATTTAATGAATGACCTTATCACGTATGCATATAAAACTTATATACTAAAATTGAATTTTTACATCAACAACTTCCATGCAATTTCCCTACCAAGTCTCAACTTCATATCATTAGCAACTTTGTTTTAGCTTTCAAAAATTCATACAAGTGATACCATTGCATAACGTTGGGTATTGTTCTGGATAAAATATTTGTAAACTTTTAAATAAATTAGTTGAATACGGGATATAAACATATTGGCAATGAAATGATATATTAAGTTTAAAGATTACACTATTAAGCCATTGTTTGATGCCCCCTTAAAAAGAGATTTTTTGGGAAAAATAAGTTTTGAAATAGTGATTTTTTGAAAAATATATGGTTAAAAAGTAGAAAAATTTTGGGTTTACATAAAAAGTATTTTATTGTGAGAATGCGGTTGAAAATGAGTTTTAGAAAAAAATTGGTAGACAAATAGGGACAAATAAATAAGTTGAGGATGCAAAGGAAGTAGAGTAACACTGTTTAACACCATAGTATTAAATACTGGTAAATGTGACGTTTAAATGTCATTAATTAATATATAGTCTTAAAAGTTGGGAGATAAGGGGAAATACAACTAAACAGCCTAAATAAAAGGAAGATTTTTGAAATTAATCTAAGAAATGAAAACATTTGAAAAATAGCCTTTAAATAACTATCTTTCCAAAAATACCCTTTATAGAGAAATTGCAACCAAAGCCATTACAATGTATAAAAACCTTCAAATAGGTACTCAAGAAAATATAGATCATAAATCTTTAATAAATTTAGATCCAAATATAATACAAAATTTTATTGATCTAAAAAATGCAACAGAAAGTGAATTAAACTATTTAGAAGAAGGTCTGAAAGGATTCTTTACAGATTATTTATATCCAAAATTAAAAAATAAAAACGTTACTATAGATAATAGTACAATAAAAACAGAAAATAATATATATAAACTAATTTTTAATCTGAGAAGAAGAATTAAAGAACTAAATAAAATTATTAAAGAAGGAGTATTAATAAAAAATAGTGAATTTTATAAATTTTATTGTGATATTTTAAATATTTATGAAGATTCTAATTGGCTTAAAAATATTAACCCCTCCGCTGCACACTCCGATGAAATGGTATCAGAGCCATGTTACGAACTAAAAATTATGATGAATATAGTAGATGAAGAAAATATAATTGAAGAATTTTTGAAAAAAGTTGAAAAACATAAAAAACCTAGTTATCCTTATTTACCTAAGAATACCACAAATGAAAATTTTGGGGATATACATAAAAGATTAGAGAATCTAGAACATAATCTACAAATAGGAAATGCCTTGTTAGATAAAAACCTTAGAGGAAAAGATAGGATTATTATTAATTCACCCCAAGATTTTAGGATAACACAAAAGGAAAATAATAAAGGAAAAAGGCATGAAGAAAAACAATATATGATTACAAATGTAGAAGAGATAGAACAAAAATTCTTAGAATCAACAGGTGAAGAGTATGAAAAATATAAAAAACAGTTAGAAGAATTAACTGAAAAAATGGAAAATATAAAAATGAATACTAATCCATCTTCAAGTCATGATATAAAAGTAGAATTCAGTAGTGATGAAGAACAAGATTATCCTTATGGTACTACAATACCACTTAAAGATGGTCTTAATCAATATAGAAAAACACAGAAAAGATACACTGGAAATGTAAGAAAACAATTCATAAAAGAAATAAATCCAATGAAATCTTATAATGAACCAATCCACACAACAGGAGTATGGTTAGATTTAGACTGTGTAGATAAAGATAAAGCTATAGAAACATGGATAAAAAGTACAGATTTAGCTATACAATTTAACAAATGGGCTTTTGGATTTATAGAACATACATTCAGAGGAATTGTTTCTGAATGGTGGAGAAAGTTACCAGAAATTATTAAAGGAAGGATAAAATATGGAACAAACAGAACTGAGGTATTAGATAATAGGAATACTCTAAATGAACAAAATATACAGAAAATATTAAAAAGATTTGAAAAAATCTTAAGAACAGAATTCTTAGGAGATAGGTATGCTTCTAATGAAAAAGAAAGAAAGCAAGATGAATATAACCAAGGAATGATTTTAATGGAAAATTTAAAGATATGTGATATGTGTGAGTTAGAAAGATATACATG
>NW_019233703.1:63295-90332 GCF_002742605.1 Olea europaea var. sylvestris
ATAAAGAATATAAATGTGAAAAAGATTATTGTTGCCCTGAGATACTTGCAGGTTATATATCGGGGACATTCAAAGAAGTTGAAACAAGATATGAGACGAATAGAAAAGAACTCATTGCTGTAAAAAGAGGAGTTCAAAAATATGAAGATTATTTATTACCAAAGAAGTTCTTGATTAGAACTGATAATACTCAAGTTAAAGCATTTTTGAAAAATAATGTTGATCCATCTATGACTAATAGATACATAATTAGGATACAGATTTGGTTTTCATATTTCAAATTTGATATTGAATATATTAAAGGAAAAACCAACTTTCTTCCTGATTATCTTAGCAGGGATAGAGCTAGAACAATTAAGGACGAAAGTCCAGATACTTGAGATAAAAGTTTCCTATTTGGAAACCCAAATTCAAAATATCCAAGATAGCCTTCGAGGCAAGAATTTAGCCCATGAGGCAGAAATTACTTGTACCAAGATTAGTATCCCTTCACAGGGACTTGTGAATACTAGCGCTCTCCCCGAGGATAAAGGGAAAGAAAAGAAGGTAATAGGAACCCCTTCACAGGGAATACTTAAACCTATTACTGGTAATAGAGATATTCAAGATATCAAAAGAGAAGGTAGCTCTTCACAGAGCCAAACTCAATCTAAACTTTCTATTGAAAGGATAGATCCCAAAGATATTGTCAAGATATGCCATGAAGCAAAAATGCCCAAAAAAGATAACCATGAAGAAGTAACACTCTTTATTGTTATTTTTAATATGCTATCAGATTGGTATCTGGAGATTGGAAAGTGGATGAAGACTCTCCATTATTCAAAATACAACAAGATAAACTTTTATCCAAGAGCACCAGCCAACTGGGTTCGAAATTGCTTTGAAATAGGAAATATACTTTGTATATATCCTAGTAAAGATCTCAAGGAGATAGCTCAGCTTCCAGTCAACATTAGGAAAGTTGTTAAAAGATATACTGAAGTTGTTAAAACAATAAATATATATATCAGATTCCATTCAGCAACAATGGAATGGGATCCTGCCCTTGAATATATGCATCCATCGTTCCATGTGATCAAAATGGGACTAACAAATCAGCATTTTTTACCAGCCAATCAAAAGGTTGTTAAAAATGGATACCAAGATATTCTTAATATGATGCCCTTTAGAAGAGCAAAAGGGTATAAAGAGATATTTGAACATGTAACTCAGATAATTACTGAGAAAGAAAAAATATGGGTTTATCCATCTGAAGATCATATTATCTATTCCAATGCAAGGATGGATACCAAAGAGAAAGATATTTGTTATCTCGACCATCTATTATCTGCAATTATATCTAACCAAGTGAATGGATCGGAAGATATGACTAAAGAATTATGCAAGTTACTTTGGAATTACAGTGATCACCATTGTGAATACTGTGTAGTTGAAGATATGAGTCAAGCATCCCTTAATGATGAAGAATTCCCAGCAGAATTCTTTGATTCAAAAATGGAAAAGTGATGGTGACTAAAGTAGCCCTTTATCACTACTTTAATAAAGAAATTTATTAAAGAAAATTTGTGGCTACTAGAAGACAGAAGATAGTACAAGAAAAGTCTCCATAATTGTAACTACCCTCATCAATTGCTACAAGTGGCAGACAAACTCAAAAGATAAGGTATCTAATTTCAAAAGAAGAGGTTCACCCAACAAAAAGACAATGAAGAATTCAGTGGAGATAAGATGGCCTAGCTACCCAACAAAGACGGATGGAAAACACCTGTCCAAGATAAGATTCCAAAATCTCCTATAAAAGGGGGGCATGAAGAAAGAAGGAGATCATCTCGAAAAAAATCTATCTCTATTCTCTGATAACACATTGGAGAAAAATCTCTTGTAATCTGTATACACCACTTGTATTCAGAAAAATATTAGATAGTTGGAAGATAGGAAAGCGTGTAATAAGGTAATCACTTATGGAGTTCTAAACTTCATAAGATGAGTACCAAATGTATGTAAATATAGTTTGTAAGCATGTATAATTTCAGTTTATGAATATCAAAGTAAAGTTTGTTATGTTCAACAAAGCTTTCATAAAAGGATTTCGTTAAGTTTCTCATGATTCCTCGGCAGTACAGATAGAGATTTTAAAAGATTTTCAAAACATTGATTTTGAATGGATGTTAGCCATGCTAAAGTACCCGTCTTTGATAAATGGTTTAGGGGAAAAAGACAGTTTTCTAACAAAAATTGTAGCACCTTGTGTTTGAGTTATCTTTTAAAATTTCGTTCCAAGTAGGAACTTGATTCTGAAAAGAGTTTGGATAGAGGTGAAAATAGAGACTCTGGATACTGTGAGATAGCGTCTGTGGAAACACGGCTAGTTCTCTAGAATGAGAAATGCAACCTTAATTGAAAAGCCTTTTGCGGAAGCAGTTGTGGACCCAAATGATTTCAAAACATTTTAAATCTTTACTTGATTCAGAAGATTGATTAAGTACATGCAAAGCATCTATAAGAGCATGCTGGAGGGAAAGCCTGTTTATTTCCACTTGATTACTATAAGTTATTTAATTGTTTTTACATGCCTATGCTTTAATTATTTTCATGAACAATTCACAAGCATCCACTTCTACTACTAATGATGATAATAATCTTATTTTAATTTTAGATAAAAAAGATGTTTCGTTCTTACTTAAACTAGATAAAAAAATCTGATGATATATTTCCTGTTGGTAAAGAAAAAATAGAAGAAATATACAGAGATATTGATTATAATTGTAGAAATAATATAGGATTTGATCCTGTAGGAACTAGCAGAGAAATAAGAAAAGTAGAAGATATTATAACTAAACATACGGATATACAAGAAGAAATTTCAGAAGGATTATTTAAAGGATATATAACCAAAAAAGGTCAACCTATAATCTTTAAAAAATTATTAAAATATAAAGAATATTTAAAAGTGTTCAAAAAATTGAAAAATATAGATATAGGGCCTGATTGATAAATCCTTAAAGGTATAAGATAGATCTTGTAAATAATTTCATTAAGGGCAATATAGTACTTTTAATAGGAAAGGCTATTGTGGAAAAAAGGAAGAATTTACCAGCTATTCTCAAAAGTTGTCCCGAGATAAGTCATATTTGAGATAACAGATCCCCTAAACAGACTTGGAATCATTCTACAGCAACAGAGATGTTACATACCTTTATTCAAGTAATAAAATAGTGTATTTTACTTGGCTATTGGAAATGAATATTTCTTTCTTGCTTTTTCATCATAGTAATATTATTCATCATTCATCGATTTAGATGTCGGTACACTCAATTTATAATTCAAAAAATTCGTGATGCACTTGAATACCTTGTCCACTTCATCATAAACTATCTCTATTAATGATGAAATTCACCACTTGTCATTAAATTCTCATTTAAAAGTGTTATGAATGGGTCCATATATTTATTTTTATGTATTAAATGACTGCAATTTGTTGCCCTAAAAGGCAAAATTCTTATTTTGATGTATCATGTGATCAATTACACCTTCTTCCTGGTTAGACCAATTTCCGACTCAACCCAACTACCACCACTAGCTCTCAATCCCTAATCCTCCTTCCAATACATGCAAAGAAAAGTTTAAAAAAAAAAAAAAAAAAAAGGAAAAGAAATGCCAAAGAAATTAAGTTGAGAGGGAAATTGCATACATAAACCTTCATAATATTGAGTTCTATGCCCAAAAAAAAAAAAAAAATTCACCTGGATTCAATTTTTAACAAGAATGGAGTCTATTTTTATGAGTTTGAAACGAAAATTTCATTAATAGTAAAAACATGTAAACATTAAAAAAAAAAAACACAAGATTTTTTAATAAGAAAATACATTTAAGTATTTTTGACTTTTCACATTGTAATAGAGCAAATTTGAAAATCCAAATTTGGGGGTTAAGATAAGAATATCTTTTCTAACGAAACGCATTTAATGAAGATTCTCCCCTTTTTGGTAACTTGGTTGCATTGGATTTCGGATTGTCTAATCCAAATTTGGGACATAGAGTAACAATATTTTTTTATGGTACAATAAATTTATTTATTCCCATAAATTTATAAATGTGGACCACGAGGTTGAGAATAAAACACGTCTCCTTATTCTTGTCCAATGATCCCACCATTCCAACTTCAAGCGGTCCACTTAATGCTAACGGTGCTTTAAAATTCGGGTCCCATTTGAATGAAGTTGAGAATGTTAGTAAAAAATAATAAATTCGCTTTTAACTTGGATAATCTCTCCCCTACAAGCTTTTAATATTTTTAAGACATTATTTACTTGGTATGATTAAGTTGCATAAATAAATTTTTTGGTTAGACAACTATATAAAAAAAATTCACATTAAAAACAAATTAAAAAAAAAAAAATAATAATAGAAATATTATGCACTAAACAGGCGATTAAAATCAGATTTTTAGTGGATCTTAATAAAAGTTAATGTATGTGTGATTGAAAAGTTGTTGACTCATAAATGTGTGGTTACATATACTTAGCCCCTGTTTGATCCCCATTACATAGAAAAATTAATGGTGAAATAGTGTTTTTTGAAAAATAAGTGGTTGAAAAAGAATGAAAAGTTTTCGATTTACGTATAATATTATTTTATGAAAGATCGTGTAGTTGAAAATAGGAGAGAGAAAAATGAAATGTAATGGGGCTCAAACAGGGGCTTAATGTCACCACTGCCACTCTAGGTCTTGTACATATTTTTGTTATTGGAACAAAAAAATTAATGCACAAAAATATGTTTCAAAACACACACACACACACAAAATGGTGAAAATTAGCTTCCCTCTTAGCTTGTGGGTAACATGAATATGTTTCATATTTCTTCATGGAAAGAATTCTTGAAAGAGTTCATATATACCGCTTGCAAGAAAATGCTAAAGGAATGATCCATTTCTGTCTCGACTCAAATTGATGAAAGATTTCCTATTGAAACTCATTGCTTTTTACAAAGTATGATTCAAATCTCCTTTCCAATTAGGGCCCCAAACAACTTGTTAATCCATCTAATATCAAATATGGTCCTCAATTTCATAAGATTAACACACATACACGCACACATCCTCGCACCACCACCATTATTGTCAAGATAATCTACATAACAATAATACTTCAAGTAACCAGCCCTATAACTCCCTCTATTTCCAAGTTCAATGAATATAAATTCCATCTAATTGTATCACTAATGACCAAACCTTTATTCAAATTAATTCTCCAAGCTTTAGAGGAAATTAGTGAACATTTAAAGGTTGGACTATGTGAAATTAGGAAATGGACAGAATCTGCCTTTAAAGTTAACGTTGCGGGGTATAGTTTCGTTCATCTTTTTACACCCTTAACCTCATCTGTTCATTTTCAAATTTTTACCACACTTCTATAACATGTATGGGAAGTTAATCATGTCCTAAACTCACCATAAGTACAGCATTTTCAACCTCAAGTCCTTATAGTACATCGAATCAGACAACTTACTTTGACTATCTTTGATTTCATTGCATTATCATGTCATAAATCAAGTTCTGACCTATCAAAACTTATTTCTATACTTATACGTCTTATATAAAAACATTCAAGGTGATACATATAAGTTCCCTTCAAAGTATTATTCAAAATCAAAGGTTAATTTTTCAAAATCCAACAACCATCAAATCTCTGTCCATGTTGAGTTCATTCAAATTCTTGTCATATGCATCTCTTGCTTTCTTAAAATTGAGCTTTGGATTTTTCCCTCGCTACCCCACCCCACCTCGATCACTTTATCACATTCCTGTCTCACGTGATAATATTTTGTTATTAATAAAAATAATTATGAATAATGCCATTATAATGTATAATATTTTTTTATTCGTGTAATGCCAAATTGTCACCAACTTATATAATATTTACTTGTGAAATTGTACATGACTTTACCACCCCTACTCTACCCTCTCTTCATGCTCCCCTCACATAGTTGCCAAAACTCATTCAGCCCTTACATGTCTCCCTCTCAAAAGGTGATGGAGCTCATAGTTTGGAGGTGTGAGTACCAAAGCTTTGCACTCATAGCGCCACTGCCTGCAACACAAGTCACACGATGTGGTGATGATGAAGCTGAGCTTGACTTTGAACCATGCCGTTGCAAGCGTTATGGTGTAGCTTCTCTCAGATCTGTTGTTGGTAGCATGTTAAGTTAGTGTATTTGTGTAGGTGGTGGTGGTATGTCGGAGGTAGTGATTGTAGATCTGAGGTCCTGGTGAAGTCTAGTAATTGTAGATCAATGTCCACATGTGGTGATGATGGCGGCGTGTAGGAGGCGATGACGATGACTCGCAATTTGTTCACAAATTCACATGTCACTATAAGTAGATCATAGGTCAATGTTGACAAGTCACAAATCAATGTCTACAGGTCATAAATCAATATTCATAGGTTAATATCAATTTAATTAGTCACAAATCAGTGTCCATGGGTTACAGATCAATTAAAACTGATAATAAATCAATTTCTATATGGTCATAAGTCACATGTAACTGGTCATATGTTAAAGTGCATAGATTTTAGTTTACAATTCAAGAGATCTGGTTAAATTGTATTAATTTCTAAGACCCCAGTTATTCGAACTAGTTACAAACTTAATAACCAGGTTACAATTGTGAGAATTGAAGTTATTTTCTCCAATTATAGCAGGAGTTGTTTTGCAATTTTCAATTTTAAAAAATAGTTTTAAATTATATCAGCATTGTCGAGTCGTGACTGAAAAAGATGATCAGTTGTCAGTCGATGTTCTCTATATTTTTTTTCACCCTATCTTATCTACATACCCGATTAAAGCAGAATAGGACGAGTTTGAGGCGGATCGGAGCATTTATCGCCACATTTATTTTTTGTTTTGGTTTTTCATTTATTTTGTTTTTTACTTTTAGTTTTTTGTGTTTTTAATTAGCAAATATTTTTTTCCAATCTGTTAAAAACAACTAATAATCTCTTTAAAAATGAGAATAAATATTTTATTTTTATTTGATAAAAAACTTAAATTTGAAGCTAAATTTAAAAGAGATGACTAGCGGGACGGAGACTATATTTTCCATACTCACCCTATACCCACTTTGGACCATGATCCCCACTCAGGCACCGCCCCATTTACTTGGTTGGACGGGTAATCCCGCCTCATTCGAGTAGAGCCACCCAGGTATCGACTTGAACGGATTTTTTTGTCATTCCTAGTTTGGACTTTTAAAGATTTCCACATACCATTTTAAGTAGGTGACTTTTGTAAATTTTATGGACTTTTAATTGATTTCTATAAATTTGTTAAGAGTTAATAAAAGTCTTCAATGGACTTTTATAGATTTTGATTGAAGATTTTTAAAAAATTTTAATCTTGCAAATTTTTTATATAATTGAAAAACTACAAATATATCTTACTTTTGAATTAACATTTTTGTGAACCATGATACCAACAAAATTTTTTTGGATAGTCATTAATCACGGCCCACCCATTTAATTTTTGCTCAAATAAAATAATAAAATTTTTTACATCAATTTCTAAGAACATAATAAAAAAAATTTCACAAAATTAACACAAATTCTAAGAACACATTGTTCTTAACCCCAAAAAAATAAAAATAAAAATAAAAATAAAAATAAGAAGAAGAAGAAGAAGAAGAAGAAGAAGAAGAATAGATTGATTACATAGAATTCTACGTTTTGAACAACTGCATATAATTTCAGTTAAAACTAATTGTGTATATATAGTATAATCATAAATTGATTATAGCAATTGAATTGAAGAGATATTTAAAAATCATATAATTAAAGAAAAAACATTCTTTTTCTGTACAAATCTCAGAGTATACGAGAGATTTTTTTTCCTTTTTTTTTTTTTTTTTTTTTGGAGATTTGCTATTTATATTTTTTACCAAATAGTTTCAAGAAATCCAGAAAATCCAAAATTCGCTATGAATTTGAAGACCTCATGATTTATAGAGACTTTTAAAAAATTTTAATTGAATATCCTGCGACTTTTATAGATTCCTTAAAAGTTTATAAAAATCTCAATTAAGTATATCCAAACTTTTAGAATGTCTTTAAAAGTCCTAATTGAGTACACTTAAATTTTTTAAATTCTCAAAAATATTTAAATATTTCAAATGAATACACCCCCTTAATGTCTGGAAATTGATTTAGTGTACACTTTAATACCCGACTTATGATTTTCTCCCTTTCTTTTATTAACCTTGATTCAATTAGAAATTTTATTTTTAGTAAATTTTGATATAAGTTGAATGAAGTTAATTTGATGGAAAAGAAAATTAGAAAACGGGCCACACATGGACCTAACTAATATAGTGTTTGAAAGTTATAAAGTCTAGGGTTTCAGCCTTTAAGGTTTGGCTTTCTTTCTCGCCTCCGTTCGTTCCTTTCTTGTTCTCAAGGTAAATTTTAGGTTTCTTTATTGTTAATTTATAGTTTTCTCATACTTTTATAAATTTGATTGAAATATTCTTTGACCATTCTAAATTCTCCCTGCTTGTCAATCCTTCGAGTTTTAATTTTTTAGTTTTCTTGACCTAGGGATTAATTATTTAAACTGCATTTGAAATTTTTAATGTAAAATTCCTCCTAACAAATATAGTGTTTGAAAGTCTCCATTTTTTGGAATTGAATATATCATAAAATAATATTATCTCAATATATTTGAGGGCAAAACAGTGTCGTAGGAAATAGAAAAGTAAATAGAAGTTCAACAATGTCATTGGGTTGATGTCAACATGTATTCAGATCTCATTTCTTCCCTACGATTTACACTCAATTAGGTAAAAACATATCCATTATGAATCTCTTGGATAACTGTACAATTAGATTTGGCCCATTTGTGCCATGAATGGAAAATATCTTTTTGAGGATTTTAAAGATTTTAAATAATGGTTGATTAGTGAAAGATTACGTTGTCGAAATTTATAATATAGGCACCAATTTGCGAAAGAATTTCTTGTGTATTAGCCAGCCTGGGACATAGTACTTCTGATTTATAGTTTTTTACCATCTGTTCCTCATGCTATTTGTTGTTATCTTTATTTTGCTGAACTTTTCTTGAATAAAGCTGTAAACAACAAATTCAGTATCTAAAAACTACAATTTTTCATTTTTTTATTTTTTTATTTTACTTTTGAAGTGAGCCACAAATACTTTGGAGAATACGAAACTCTACCTAAATTGTTGGTTATTGTCCAATTCTTTTCCAGATTTGACACACGGAGAACGATCTTATGGGAAAAGAATTCATAATTGAAACCGACTGGGGGACGGGCCCAAGCTGTTTATCTTCCACACCTACTAAATAAAACATTTTTGGTTATCTTACTTATTTTAGTTTACTTCTAAGTCAATGTTTAAATCTTAACCAAATGAATATATTCTCATTGTCCGACTTGTTCATTGGACGGGACACCTATCTAAGAGGTAAACACTTGACTTCAGTGTTCTAGAAGGAATACAACTCAAACAACAAATTTCATATTTTGCTACCATTAAAATAGAAATCAGATTCAGATGTAGTTCTACTTCACTTTTTCCTTTAGTGAAAGAAAATGGCCCTATGAATTCTTCATTCTCAAGAGGCTAGGCAGTCTATTAATTGTTAATGGGAACTTTTGTTTCGACACAGATGATAAGGTTCCCCATACGAAAATTACAGCAAAATAACTATTGGTATGAAAGGCATAGGAAATAAGGTACGCCTCATATGTATATATGTTAACTTGAATTTTTGGATACTGATTTGAAAATTCTTCTGTTGTAATTAAAACTAATTATATTTCACATGCATTTATTTATTTGCTTATCTCCTGCCACGTGTGTTCATGGACCAAATAATTTTCATCACCAAATAATTTTCATTCCCTGCTGAATTGAACACTATCAACCTATGGCTTCTAAGTTGTAACAAACCAAGCATCCAGTAATCTTTGTTGGTGGACAGTAATGGCATGAACACATAGTCAACATCTGCCCAGGGCGTGCTCAAATGAAGGTTGTCACCTGTTACAATATTAATAAGGCTAGACTCTAACATCAGAACATTGGGATCCTTCAGAAAAGCAGGGTATATGTCTTTGATCTTATTCTGAAACCAGGAATCGGTCGTTGTGGCTCTAAACTTTGCTTTGTTGCTAAGTTTTGCTACTTGGCGAATGTAATAAAATCATACATCCATGTGCTATTTCAATAAAAAGGAAAGAACTCAGTAATGTGGAATGTGACCTATTTATATGAATCATGTATCTGTGATCTGTAACTATGAACTATGGATAGTAATCTGTAACTATGGACTGCAATTTGTGTACATATTAGGTAATAACTGTGTCTTGTGATCTGTATATACATTCTGTGACTAATTAGCAATGAAAACGTGACCTATATGGGTAGAGTAATGGAATCATACCGAACTAGTCAAAGATGACTCTGAATTTATAAGTTGGTAGAACCAGGACTTATGACCTACTGGGCGTGAACTGATAACAAAAGCAGGTTTGATTCTACCATCGTTATCACTAAACTTGTTCCTGTGACCAATATGAAAAAGTAAGTTATTGTGTTACAACAAGTTATTGATTAAAATTAACAAATGGATACAACATAAACGTACTTGGTTCTTGGTTTGTACCCTCTCTAGAACCAAACCATAAATGCTGAGCTATCAACTTCATCAACGCGGCCCTTGTAATTTTCAAAAACAACAATATCGTCATACTTGAATAACTTTCCTTCTACAGCTACAAATGGAGACTGCAATATCTTTGCAGGCCTTGAAACTTGCTTAATTGGCAGTTCAGAAGTTGGTTCAGCAATAGGTGTGTCCTGCGTAATATTGTAACGGGTCACAAGTTACTTTATGTACATTTATTCAATTTAGTATGCAGCATATAAATTGTGGTCGACCAGCAGATGAATTGTGACCTTAGAATTGGACTGTGACATGGCTAGTAAGTATATATGTAACCTATGACCTATGGTAATTTATTTGTACATGTATTTTGTGAATCCTGAATTTGTGACAAGGCACATCTTAGTTTAGCATGCTGCACATGAACTGTGACCTATAATCATGTACTATTTATGATCTGTGACATGTGAACATCCAGCATATGAGTGTAATCTGTGACCTATGACAATTTACTAGTTGTGAACTACATGATGTATGAATCCTGAAGTTATAAATACCTTGGTATCAATGGTTTCAATTGTTGTGACCACATCCAATATTACCAAATCGACATGCTTCTGAATGTCTTCGAAATGTAAAATGTCAGGTTGTATAGATCCAACCCCCAAGTCAAATGATAGTGATTCAAGAGTATACGATAGAACGAAATCATCAGTTGAGTCCATTTTGCCCTTTCATCTTCTGTCCACATTTGGTTCCATAATTTTCACCTGTATACAAAATGAGAGAATGTTTTAAATGTCAAATGCAACTCTTTTCGAAATGTGAAAATGTAATGCTACTACTTCCTCGGTCTTATCAGATCCTCCAACAACAGGAGGATCTTTATCTCTAATTCCATGATCACTTCTTTGATGATCAAATCGTCTCATAATCTCATCCATGGAGCTGGAAATCATTAAAAATACCGTTTCTGACAAAAATTGCATGTTTGTCCTAATCTCCATCAAATCACTTTTTATGTTAGATTACATTTGAATTATGCAATTCATCTTTGTCGTTTGCTCAGCGTTCACTGATGACATCTAAGACTTAATGTCATCAAGCTCCACATTTAACACTTCATTATAGGACTTCTGTTAAGATATTTGTGACCTCAACTCCTCAATCTCCTGATAAAATAAATAAACTTATTATATGTGACTTGTGACCAAATAGAAACATATATTACACACTATTAGAATGAATGTGTCACATGTGACCTGATCAAAACCACATGTGACCGAGACTAGTGGTCTGTAACCAAAAAATATAATTGTTTTACAACTGACTAAAATAACAACTTACATCTCCCACATTGTGCCTCACGAGACTGTTGTTCCTTTGGAGAATGATGAGCAGCTGACGAGCATTCTTCGATTAGGGATTTTTTATGGGGAGATGTCTCCTGCCATATTGGAGGAGGATAAACAAAATCATCATTGTCATTGTCGGGAACATGAGCTTATCGAACACTGCTGTCTGTTAGCAAGAGCACTGATGGACCTGACTTCCAACTCGTACCAGCACGGTCAGCTGACCTTTCTATCCTACTCTTATCTCTGCGGTTGTCTCATGAGAACTTCAGTTGAACTGGCTTCTTATACTAGACGCCATTCATGTATGACATTACCATTTCAGTTTTCGAGGGTTCCAGGTCACAAATCTCAATCTGTAAAACAATATAGATTAGAGAAATTTAATGTCAACAGATGATTACTATATATATGATGTTTACTGAAACTTTACATTAGGATTAGAGAAGCAGTCAGGTCCTTCCAACTTGGCAGTCGATGATTACTCGTCTGCAATCCAGTTCTTGATTCGGGGATGCATCCTTGAAATTCGTGTGACCACAACTCCGTCAAGGCTTGGAAAAGTCTCATATATCCACGCTTGAAAGGCTACCAACATACCTCGTAGCTTGTAGTGTGAGTTCCTCCTACTCAACCCATCTTTCAATACACTCAACGTAATTTCAAATAATAACTTACCCCACAGAAACTGACTCATTGCAGAGAAATCCTCAACGAGCACGAATAGGAAGTGGTCAACAACCTTCTTATAATCTCTGGGAAATAGATATGTAGTGATGAAATACAGCATCCCAATCATAGCAACATCGTTATCTGGAAGGGCTTCAACAAGATCTAAGTCTTGCACTTGGCAAGCAAATATGAAAGTGGACTTTACGTCTTCGTGGGTTACACTATGCACTTGAGAAATTTTTTTTGCCTTTAATCGTGACTATTTACTTTCAAACACTTGTGTATCACTATCCCTGGAATACCTCAGTCCCGTGACTAAACAAAACTCCGAGATAGAGAACACGACATATCGCCTAGACACATAAAACCACATTTCTTGGTCGTTCGGGTGATGAACTTGCCACAGAAGAAAGTAGTGAATCAATTGTGGCTGTATAACAATTTCATGGCAATCCAAGAAAAGGGGAAATATAAGTTTCTGTCATTGAATTAACAATGTCTGAATGGTGGTTAGAACACATTTACTGACTGAGGTTGTAATCTTGCTTGGAAACTAGCTATTTTCTAGTATTTTGAATTCCGAAGCCGGCTTTACGTGTAGACACAGTGTTAAATGCTTGTATGAAAAATCACATAATACACATGTTTTAACAAGGTCACAGACATAAATAAAGTCTCACTGAAACTACATATTTATAAAATTTTAGTGGCATTATAGTCACAATATGCAGATTCATAACACATACAGAAGATATCATGGTCACACATTTATAACACATTCACACAACATATTCATAACACATTCACACAACATAGTCATAGGTACGCAATCCATCATAGTCACATATTCATACATTCCAAAACATAAATTCATAACACACTACGAAAGCAAAACCCCCAACCCATTCCAATAAGCTCAAAGGCATAACATATTTTTTAACAGTTTATACAGTCAAGCCACAAATTCATAACACATTCCCACATCATTGTCACAGATAACCTATTCAGAACACATCATGGTCAAGATTCACAATAAAATGGATTGGGAATACATTCCATAACACATTAGAAAAGCAAAACCCCCAACACATTCTAGTCCAATAACAGGCATGACACACTGTTATGCAGTGAGCCACAGATTTATAACAACCTTGGTCACATTCGCACATCATGGTCACGTGTAGCTTCTTCATGGTTAAAAATACAAATTATTCATAAAGTTAAAAAGAAAGAATAAATTTCAATGACAAATGAGATTCAATTCAAAAACCCTAACTCATTCCAATCACGTATAGAATCGAATAGGGTAATTATCACATTTCTCCAATTGATCTTCAATACATACTACCCAACCATTTTTGTACACATATATATCACGGGGGGAGGGACAAAATAAACTTCTTCGATAACCCTTTCCGCACGGTCACTACGTGCTTTTTCAAAGGGTTTTTTCGGGGCTTCCCTCATCCTTCCTCTTGCAACTTCTTTGTCACCACTCATCAACATTAATCGCCCTTTCTACCCCCTTCGATTTCACCATTTTACGTTGTCAATAGAAACTTCAGTTGTCGTGAATACGTTCTACCAATAACTAATGGGTTGTATAATGAAGATGACGGTTTTGATTGGTAATACAGAAAGTAGTAGAAATTACAGGCCGAAATTGTAGTAAAAATGATCGGAGTGGAAATGAAGTAATCGAAGATAGTGGGTGCAGTGAAGGAAGAATGAGAGAGAAAACGGTTTCGAAAATATTGAAAGTTTGAATTCAGATATTTAACGGAACGCACCATAATTAAAATAATTACTATTTTATTATGAATATTAATCACTAAATATTAAAATAATATTTAATTAATAAAACGTGATACTTGAAGTATGCTTAAAAAATCTTCCTGACTGAAGTTTGCATTGTATACTTCAAAGGCCAGTTCACATGTGATTTCCACCAAAAAGAAAAAAGGGCAACACACGGGCCTAACAAATATATAGTGTTTGAAAGCATATAAAGTCTAGGGTTTCTGGGTTTGGTTTTCTCTCTCGCCTCCGTTCGTTCCTCTCTTGTTCTCAAGGTAACTTTTCGGTTTCTTTATTGTTAATTTCTAGTTTTCTCATACTTTATAAATTTGCTTGAAATATGCTTTGACCATTCTAAATTCTCCCTGCTTGTTAATTCTTTGAGTGTTAATTTTTTAGTTTTCTTGACATAGGGGGTTTAATTATTTATACTGCATTTGAAATTTTTAATGTAAAATTCCTCCTAACAAATAGTGTTTGAAAGTCTCCACTTTTTGGAATTGAACATATCATAAAATATTATGATCTAAATATATTTGAGGGCAAAATAATGTCATAGGAACATAATTTATGCCATTCAAATAAAAAAGTAAATAGAAGTTCAACAATGTCATTGGGTTGATTTCGACGTGTATTCAGATCTCATTTCTTCCCTACGATTTACACTCAATCAGGTAAAACATATCCATTATGAATCTGTTGGAGAACTATACATTTAGATTTGTCCCATTTGGGCTATGAATGGAAAATATCTTTTTCGGGATTTTAAAGATTTTAAATAATGGTTGATTAGTGAAAGATTACATTGTTGAAATTTATAATATAGCCACCAATTTCCGTAAGAATTTCTTTTGTATTAGCCAGCCAGGGACATAGCACTTCTGATTTATAGTTTTGTACCATCTGTTCCTCATGTTATTTGTTGTTATCTTTCTTTTGCTAAACTTTTCTTGAATAAATCTTTAAACAAAAAATTCAGTATCTAAAAACTACAATTTTTCATTTTTATTTTATTTTGTAATTTTACTTTTGAAGTGAGCCACAAATACTTTGGAGAATACGGAACTCAACCTAAATTGTTGGTAATTGTCCAATTCTGTTCTTGAGTTGACATGTGAAGAATGGTCTTATGGGAAAAAAATTCATAATTGAAACCGACTGGGGAAGGGCCCAAACTATTTATCTTCCACCCCTACTAAATAAAACATTTTTGCTTATCTTACTTATTTTAGTTTACTTGTTAGTCAATGTTTAAATCTTAACCAAATGAATATATTCTCATTGTCGGACTTGTTCATTCAATGGACACATATCTAAGAGTTAAACACTTGACTTCAGTGTTCTAGAAGGAATACAAGTCAAACAACAAAGTTCATATTTTTGCTACCACTAAAATAGAAATCAGATTCAGATGTAGTTCTACTTCATTTTTTCCTTTGGTGAAAGAAAATGGCCCTATGAATTCTTCATTCTCAAGAGGCTAGGCAGACTAATAATTGTTAATGGGAACTTTTGTTTCGACACAAATGATAAGGTTCCCCATATGGAAATTTCAGCAAAAGAACTGTTGGTATGAAAGGCATAGGAAATAAGGTATGCCTCATATGTATATTTGCTAACTTGAGTTTTTGGATGCTGATTTGAAAATTTTTCTATTGTAATATTAAAACTAATTATATTTCACATACATTTATTAATTTGCTTATCTTCCTGCCATGTGTGTTCATAGATCAACTAATTTTCATCACCTGCCCATTTCTCTTTTCTTTTCGTTCATTTCTTGGAATTAGAATATATAAACATTTTGCTGTGCCAGAACAAATAAATACCTAGTTTGTAGTTGTGGACTCGTTGTGAATCGTACCTTTCCATTTTGAATCTTTCTTCTCAATTTCTCTTGGAAGAAATTATAATATTTTCTTTTCTTCCTAATCTTCACTCTAAATAATAACTCCCCCTACACGTGGCTGCAGTTTATTGATGCTTATTTGAGGTTAAATGCTAGTTGAGTTAAACTAAAATTATCAACTATAAAGAGCGGCATGGCTCATTCCCAATGATTATTTCCCTTAATTTATATTCATTGAAGATTAAGCCCTTGTTTAGACCTATTTTGGGTAAAGAATGAATTTTTTGAATAGTGTATTAATGAAAAACGTGGTTAGAAAATAAGGAAAAGTTTTAGATTTGTGTGTAATATTATTTTATTTAAAAATATGTGTTCAAATGATATCAAAATACTGTTGAAAAATGCATTTTTCAAAAGAATGGGGCTCAAACAAGGGTTAAATGTGTTATTTTAATGTATTATTTCGCATTAATAATGCTCTTGGATCTTTTGAAATCTAAAGAAGGGAAAATTGCAGCAAAGTCCCAAATTTTTAAAACAATTACAGACTTTTTTCAAACCTTTGATTTATGGCAGACGTCACTCCTAACATTTACATACGTTGCAGTAAAAGTCCTTTTGGATGGAAACCGTTCAAACGCCCGTCAGTTGATCGCCCAAATTAAAAATTGACCATTTTAACCAAAATAGAGGAGGGTAAAATCGTCCAAACACTTAAAAAACCTTTTTATCTTCCTTTTTACTTGTTTTTTGAATTTCTAGTGCACGACTAATGGGAAGAAGAGAAGAAAGATTTGCGACGAAAAGGATAATGAACTCGCCTGAAGTTGGAGAAGTCGATGACAGAGATGTCGAATTTGTGTGCCATCTAAGGGGATCTCTACGGAAATTGGTCTATGGTACGTTTTTGCCGGTATCGTCGTTGGCAGTTATAGAGAGTAAAAATCTTGAAAACATAGAATTTTTGAGAAACTCATGTACCTGAATGTTGAGATTGTTACAAAGAAGTACTATAGCCCCTTGTTTGTAATCGATTTTTGTGTTTTCATTGTTTGTGGTGAATGTAATACATAGAGTTTTTGAAAATTACATGAAATGAACTATACGGACAAAATGTTGAGTACATAGGAATTTCTATTGTGATATCTATATTTGTTCTAATTAGCCTTATGTAATGTTTTCCCTTTTCAGGAGAGAACTCCGCCTATTTCACGATCCGCCTAAACCATGGTGGGATGATTTTCAGTAAGATGCGAAATTACGTATATGAACATGGTAAGATCAACTATCTTGACTACGTGGATCCATATTTATTCAACCGATTTCTGTTAGACAATGCAATGAAGATGCTGAGTTACAAAGAGCGAATGAGATACATCTATAGGCTTGAAAAGAAAAGATTGTCAGAGGGGTCATTTTGGTTAGTTACTGATGCAGACTTCATGAATGTTGTAAAATGGGTTGGTCCTACAAGAGTTGCAGATATGTACTTTTTGCCGATACATACCACAGTGTTGGAATTACTGTGGGATGAGAATGTACCAACTGGATGTATAGTGATTGATATAGAAATTGGTGAGATTTTGGAAAGTGTGTGTCAACAATGAGGATACGGAGGTTGGACAGAAATCTGCATTTGTAGTTGAGGTTTTCGATGACATGGTAGAGGGTGATGATTGTTACGTGGTTGATGAATTTGGAGAGGACTAGTTGCGTGAGTCAGATGGTATGAATAGCAGTGGAGACAGTGTAATGGACAATGTAGACATAGTGGAGGCACAGGTAGGTGCAAATGATCAGTCGGTGAAACAAATATGGGAGACGTCAACCTCTGATATACCATGTTCAATTGAAAATGAAGCATGAGTAGAAGTTGCAAATGATAAACCGGTTGGATTTGCTGAACCATCAACAATTGGAAGTGCACCCGTTCACCCGTTGATCAATTATACGCATTTGAGGGTGCATCAGGAGTGGATGATCATGAAAACATGCAATTTGAGGATGCAACAGGATTGGAAGATCCTGTTGACACACAGTTCGAGCAGCCCACGTTTGAGGGTGCAACAGGATTGGAAGATCTTATAGCACACAATTCGAGTAGCCCACGTTTGAGGGTGCAACAGGATTGGAAGATCTTGGAAATGCACCTGTTAAACTCTCTGTTGAAGAAGCCATTAATGCTCAGAATACTGGCATTGGGTCTTCTGGTGATGAATCAGAGGTGGAAGAAGAGGATAATGATATTGGCCTGGAACATTTCTCCGATTTTGAATACGAACAGGAGGATATGGAAGAGGACGACCAAGGTAAAGACACATTTTTCAGATCAAGTGAGGGATTAGACTTCAGGCTGGGGAATGTAGGCAATGAGAGACCTAATCAGCAAAATGTAAACGTAAATGCAGTAAACAGTAGTTCAGACTACGGGGACTCGGATGACCTAAGAAGTATGTCAAGTGGTGATGAAGCGGGTGCCACAAGTAACAACAGGAGGGAAGTTTGGTTCAACCTTTCAACTGACATGAAGGACCCTAAATTCTAGATTGGTTAGTCAACTGCAGATTGGTTTACCTGTTTGGGGGGACTCAAACGTTTATGCACAATACCTTTGGGGCCCCTAATGCTTATTTTTAAAACGTTTGGGCCCCCAAATTCTTATTTATCATAGCTTTGGGGCCCCAGATGCTTAGTTTTCGAAGGTTTTGGGCCCCAGATGCTCATATTTCAAAGGTTTGGGGTCTCAGATACTCATTTGTCATATATTTAGGTTCTTTTATTCACATATACTAACATGTTTGAAATGTTCTACTGCACTATACAGGTATGAAGCTTGAGAACACACAAATTTTGAGACCGGTTATTGTACAATACTCCGTGAAGAATGCAAGAGAACTGCGATATGTGAAGAACGAACCACATAGGATAAGAGTAAAATGTCAAGAGAATTGTCCATGGCAATTGTATGCCTACAAATAGCAAGACAGCAGCTTAAGGATCAACACGATTTGGGGCAAACATAGCTGTACGTTGGTCCGGCAAAACAGTAAGGTCCATGTGGGTTTTTTGGCCAAGAAATACCTACATAAGTTCAGGTTGGATCCGAAGTTATCCATGAACAGTTTCATGGAAACAGTGAAGGAAGACTGTATGTATGAAATATCCAATTATCAGTTTTATAGAATAAGAGCAAAATGTGCAGCAGTTGTGATTGGACTTGTTGAGGGAAATACAAGATTCTTTGGGATTGTGGGGAAGAGTTGAAGAAAACTAACTCTGGAAGTACTATGCAGGTTGAGGGAACAGGAAGTGTATTCAAGAAAATGTATGTATGCTTGGGGCCATGTAAAGAAGGTTTCAAGGCTAGTTGTAGGCCTGTGATAGGACTTGATGGGTGTTTTTTGAAAACTACACATGGGGGTCAATTATTGGCAGCAGTGGGAATTGACGGTGAGAATTGTATGTTCCTAGTTGCTTGGGCAGTCGTGGATGCAAAGAATAGAGCCAACTGTACTTGGTTTATAGAACTTTTGGTGGTGGATATAGAAATGTATAATAGTAGGGCTTGGACTTTCATATCTGAGAAGCAGAAGGATTGATTGAAGCCGTAAATCAGTGTTGTGAAGGTGCAGAACACAGGTGCTGCGCCAGACATTTGTACAGCAATTTCACTCTCAAATATAAAGGGCTAACTCTGAAGAATTTGTTCTGGGCTGCGGCTAGGTCTACAACTGTACCAAAGTAGAATGTAGTTATGAATGAGATGAAGACGGTGAATGAAGAAGCCTTCTCTTGGTTCAAGGAAAAGCCTGCAGCTCAATGGACGAGATCTCATTTCTAGGAGCATACGAAGTGCGATATCTTGTTGAATAACTTGTGCGAAGCTTTTAATGCCTCCATCGTTGTAGTTAGGGAAAAGCCTATAATCACAATGTTGAATAAGATAATGCATCAACAAATGACACAGATGGCTGCAAAGAGGAAGGCAGCTCAAAGGTGGGATCGTGCAGATGGTCCAAAAATTGTAGGGATAATTGAGAAGGCTAAATCAGACGCCAGGTTTATAAGGGCGGATTATGCAGGTAATCAAAATTTTGAAGTTTGCAACACAGATGGTTTGAGGTGGAGTGTGGATTTGGTGACAAAAGAATGTGCATGTAGGAAATGGCAACTGAGTGGAATTCCCTGTGCACATGTCGTTTCTGGCATGTTGTCAAAGAGAATAGACATAGATGAATTTGTAAATGGATGTTACAAGGAGAGATATCTAATGGCATACAACCCTGTGATTCAGCCAATGTCAGGTTTTAAACTTTGGCCTGCATTAGGGAAACACCCATTGAAGCCACCAGTGAAGAAAAAGCAGACAGGCAGGCATGCCTAAAAAGCTCAGAAAAAGATCTTAGACCGAACCACCTGTTGGAGTTAAAATGACCCGAATAGGCATGCAAATGACGTGTAAAAGGTGTGGAGAAGCTGGACACAATAAGAGAACATGCACTGTACAGACACAGCCTACTAATGCACCACAGTCACAGTCATAGAAGTGAAAGGGAAAGAAGTACAAAGCAGTGTAATCTAGATGTATTGGATGTAGGAATGTAATTGAACTTTTTGGAATGTATTCTAAAATTTGATGTTGCGGGAATGGTACCATGACAATATATGTGTTAAGTGTTAAAATACTCTTCATTTCGAGAGTTGAAGTTTTATTTGTGATGTTATAATTGGATTTCATAAAATTAATGTGTGCTACCAATGTATACACATTTTTATGTTGCATCTACACTTGAAGCTGTTGTTAATTTTGTACTGGAACTGTTGTTAAAGTGATGGGGTATTTACTGTAAACAATTGAATAGAAAAGGGGCATTTTCTGCCATTTTTTCAAAGGTATGAGACTAACAATGCACAACATGAGAAATGTTGGGGGCTTTATTTGCACTATATACTTAACATTTGGGGCTTTCACTGCAAGATTTACCAAACTTTTGGGTGTTAATATTTACATATTTATTTGAAAACAAAATTAGTCAATGTTAACAGTGAAATATGTACAGAACACCACAAAATTGCAACTGCATTTAAGCCTTGATTAATGTAGAGGAAGTAGGTTACACCATGAAGAAAGGATGATTACAGATCCAGCTAAAAAACGCGAAAAAAACCTACACAGATTTAACTACAAATCCACTTCACAAGCATTCCACATACAAACCCACAAGACCAAATCTTCCATACCCCACCTCCATTCAAATGGAGTTGCCTAATTTCAGCTTTCAATCCTCACCTCGACCTTAGAAGACTAGGTATTAGCTCTCTCGATCTTTGACACATTAGGGGATCCCATCAAAGAAAGAATGTACAGTCTTACAGATCCATCTCTCGTGGATAGGTAAGAAATCATCTACCTGGGTTCAAGTTAGTTCACGATGTCTTTATCTGGGCACGAGTTCTACAATTGCACACTGGCATCTCCATTATTTCTACGTTCGGTTCAGGATGTTGATAAAGAGTGAGAAACTAACAACTCACAGACAATTTATTAGGGTTATACTTGTATTCTTCATTTGGAGGGAAGTGAACACGTAAAAAGAGGCATGAAAAATTATTTTTAAGTGTTTAGACGATTTTACTCTTTTCTATTTTGGTTAAAAGTGGTCAATTTTTTATTTGGGCGGTCAATTGACGAGCGTTTGGATGGTTTTCATCCAAAAGAGCCTTCATTGCAGCGTATGTAAAGGTTAGGGGTGACGGCTGTCACAAATCAAAGGTTTGAGGAAAGTCTACAAGTGTTTTAAAGATTTGAGGCTTCTACTACAATTTTCCTTTCTTTTAATTATGTAGATATGATTTGTAGGTCAATGTTGATTTCGATTGATTGGATAAAAGAAGAATAAGTCTATTTGTACTTGGAAAATACCCCTGTATAGTGTCCAGATGCAGGACACTACCAGAAATGTGCAATAGCCAAAAAGTGTTTAGAGTCATAACTCTTAGGGCCCATTTGATAGCAAAGGAGGAAAAGACAAATCAATTTCATACAAGTGGGAAAAGAAAAAATCACCAAAATTATAAGAATTCAAGTTCTATGGAATTTGCCAAAAACATGCTTTAAGTGTTTGTACTTTGGAATTCGAATTCCATTTTCACTTTTGTATCAAATAGCCAAGGTAGAAAACGAATTCATCGGATGTGACATTTTTCATGGAACACAACGCTATCAAATAGATCCTTATTGCTTTTTTCTTTCTATTTGTTTTTATTTATAGCTAATAATGTCAAAACTGAGTCTGAACTTTTTTTTTTTTTTTCAATATTGCACCATTTGATAAGAGTCAATCCAGAGATTGAGAATGGGTTGGTTCTTGGGTTCACGCTGGTGGAAGCGTGAAATATATCTTAAAGGGAGGAATGATCGCCATAGGGCCGGAAGAGGTTACTTATTTTAACCTGCCATTGTCGATGTCGTGCCATTAGATAGCTAATGAAAGAATATACATTTCACCCACGGTAGGACGTCCCAATGATATATATATTGCACAACTGCGTTCTAGTGAAGTTCCACATGGCGTAACAACTCAGATGCATTATTGAAGGTATTTTGAGTTTCCTTTTAAACAAATTATATGCTCTTTTTAAGGAAAATTTTGGTGTATAATTTATCATTTTTTTAAAACTAAGAAACTTTTTAACACGTTAATGTTTGAATGTTATAGGTTTAGGCGGGGTTTCTAGCGCAGAAAGAGGTTATTGATGTGATTTTTGGTCCCTTAATGGTCATTCGTTCGAACTACCAGGTAGTTTTATGTAGTTTAAGCCTCTTGGAAAGAATGAGTTTTTGAGTGGTAATTTTTGGAGAATGATATTAGAAGTAGAAAAAAAATTTGAATTTACATGAAGAATGATATTTTATTGTAAGAATGAGTAGTTGAAAATGAATAAGAGAAAAAGAAGTTTTGAATGAATGGTTATCTAACTGAGATTCAATGGTTTTATTAAATTATAGTTGTTAACTATAACTTGGTGGAGTTCCTATTGTTCATTGTTCACTATCTGACTCATCAAATAAAGTTGATGATTGACTTGCTAAAACCTTAGTAAAATATGTTAAATATCAATTTTTTGTGGTTGAAATCTTTGTGAGACAATAAGTCTCTCTGCTTGATTCTTATTGATTTAACAAATGCGACTATTTAATCATCTTGGCAAAAAATGCATTCGAGATAAAGAATGAAATACAATGTGTCCAACAATAATCTCCAGATGAAACATAATCACAGGCTACTAACACAATGAGCAACATTATTCCTGTGCCGTGAAATAAAGTTACAAGGACCACAGTTAACACATCGCGATAAAAGAAAGCGAAATTCCACTGATCCTCTACAAGAACTCACCTTCTCCACATCAGTTAACTCCCCTAAATGATTGGCAATTTCAGTCACAACCACTGCAGCCTGCCTCACAGGGCTATGGAGCACTTAGTTTCTCTCCATCCATAGAACCCTCATCAAGCATGCAATACGTAACAAATTTAACGGTGATAACGTGCCCAAAAGTCCACGAACATGAGATTTAAACTCATTCCACTAGCCAGCGGCCTTCCAAATCTCAATTGCTACTAGACAGGTGAAAATGGCATGCATAGCTGATACACGTGGCATTGTGGATCTAAATTAGGGTTGAACATAATCCGGTTCGATTCAATTCTAACAAGAATTGAATCGGACTCGAAATTTTTGGTTATTTAGTAAATGGAACCATCGAGTCCAAATTTAATTATGGAACTGTTCGAGTTCGGTTCCATTTGGTTCAGTTCGATTCGATCGATTCCCAGGTTCCATAGTATAATTAAATTTTTTAATATTTACAAAGCTATATTAATTCAACTGATGATATATTCAATCTTAACTCTTACAAAATAACGTAGTTCAATCTTATGTGTCTTTTGCGTCTTTCTTTATTGAGTTCTTCATAAATTTGATTATTAAAATCACAGAAAGAAGAAGATAACGAGCTCACAATAATTAAGTGAGTCGTTGTTGAGCTTCAATTTGATATCTCCAGAACTATAGAAATGATACTACGGTAGAGTAATAGATTTGGATAAATTTTAGGTTAATTTGATTAAGTTGACTTTGAACTGAAAATTAGAAGTAGGAAAATCATATTTCTGGGTTTGAGCTAAATTAATTAGTTAGCAAATTTATTTAGAAAAACTAAAATAATTTGATTTATTTAAAATAAATTAATTAAAAATTAAGGAGATTTGATTCTTATTTGGTTCTTGATCTAGAACCGAACCGAACCCGTCGATTTTTTATTCAGATACTTGTTTAGGTATTTAACTTAAGAAGAATTGCTCGGTTCGATTTGAGAGTTTTCTCCAACCCTAATCTAAACTGATAACCTTCCTGCACCCTTGTTTGGTCTCTATTTTAATGAGAATTTAAGGGAAAATATATTTTGGAATAATGTTTTTTTTGGAGAATTTGTGATTAAAAAATTAGAAAAAGTTCTAGATTAATGTGTAATATTATTTTATGAAAAATCATGTGGTTAAAAATGAGTTTTGAAAATATATATTTTGAAAAAATGGAGTCTAAATAGTGGCTTGTTTTGCGTGGAAATGCCTCCATGAAAACTTGTTGCCGAAGGGTGTTGATAGAACCTCAAGCGTTCTCACCAAAAGCTCTTATGTCTGACCTCCCGAGGTTCTCATGTCTTGAATCTGTTTGACAAATCTTACTTCTATATAAGTAATTAAAATCAATTATAGAAGAATTAGTCAAGTAGGATGCTTGCTTAATAATTAACTTATTCTTCTTTAGCTGCTAGCTTACTCAAGGGTCTTTAGAGGATTTGTGATTCTCAAATAAGAGAAGTCTCCTATTTAGAAGGGTGAAATTATTTACATAAATATGATTTTGAAGTTCCTTTAAAAAAATATATATGTGGCATTTGTCTCCCCAACTGACAAAATTCTTTTGACTTAGCCCTTGTTTGGGCTCTTTTAATCAAAAATACATTTTTTCAAAACCCATTTTCAATCACATATTTTTCAATAAACTAATAATACATGTAAACCCAAAATTTTTCCTTACTTTTAAATCACACATTCTTTAAAAAATTACTACTTTAAAATATATTTTCTCCAAACTTCAGCAAAATAGAGCCCAAACAAGGGCTTAATAATCATAATCATCCAAACTTCTGTGCCTCTCGGGTTCATATCCACATTGTACAACAATTGCATGATAATAGAGCAGCTATATCACTTTTAAGTTTAAAGTAGCACAATTCTCAATATTTTTATATTTTGCCCCTGTTTGATATAAATTATAATTTAAATTTTTAACAAAGGAAACAATTAATTTTAATTACATATTTTATGAATTTCACGACTTTTTAATCATACATTTTATCAACTTTTATTATAATCTGTTAAAAATCTAATTTTAATTTCCATCAAGTATGGACTTAACCTCAATTATAGCACCAAAACTCTGAACTTTATTAAAATTCTTGAAATTCACCAAAAATTGGGATTTTATGACAAATATCATAACAGAACAAAAAGGAAATTGCTAAACATAAAAAATCGTAGAAAACAAAAGCAACCACCAGAAAACACACTGCCAATATTAACACCATTTGTTGGAATATTAGCATTCATAAACTGAAATCTTAGAAATTAAGACAAAACGAGTAGTTTGTCTTTCCCTTTATAAGAGTTGGAGCTTGTTTGTTTCTTTGAAACTTAAGGAGTGTGAAGTGTTAAGAAAAAAATTAAAAAGTTTAACTCATCATAATGAATAAGTCATGTCTAGCAAGTCCAGGGATCGAAGGGGTCGATGTAGTTGGCCATGTTGTTAAAAAATTAAAAGTTAAAAGTAAATTAAGGTAAATGTACTCAATTTAGAATTTTAAAAATATTTATAAAATTTTTAAGCAAATAACTTTTGTAGATTTTCATTTAAAAACTTTTGTAGACATTATAGAATTTATTTGACTTTTAAATACTTTTCATTTTAGAAAAAATCTCATATATAAAGTTCTATGCACTTATAACTTATTCTACATATGTTTTATTGAATTACTTATTTATGCACTATAATATATTAATATTGTTGACTTCTACTTGAGTGACAAAATGATCCAACATACGCAATAACAAAATTATATTTCTCATGTCCATAAAATTTTTATAATAAAACATAAAACTTATATAAGTCACCTCAATTAGAAAAAATAAACAACTAGAATGCAAAAAATTATAACATGTCAATACTCTTTAATGAAAAACTCTCTAATGTTTAATATTATCAATATGTCCAAATATGTAGAAGTTATTAAATTAAACCAGGCCGGCCTTGAGTATTTTTAGCATAGGCAACAACATAATGCCCTGCATCGATGAAAGGGTCCCATAGTATTAATACGTTTAATATTTATATAATATAGATAAGCACACAGCTTGTATATAGAAGACTTCACTTAAAGTGCTTGCCAATTGATCTTATTCTTATAGAAAATGGAGAAAATGATGAATTACAAAAGAGAGCGAAAAAAAATTAGCAAAGACAGGATGTTGGACGTGGATTTCACACCGGCGATTCGTCGATCGTGTAGCCAGCAGTCCTCCTTCACAGCGGTGAATTTTTGGGCTCCAAATCGC
>NW_019233703.1:91772-172221 GCF_002742605.1 Olea europaea var. sylvestris
AGGGCTGAGTCACTTAGACCTTGACCGACCCCGATAGGCTAAATCAAGTCTTTTTTAAAAGCCTAGGACTGAAAAAGACCCAAAACATTCGGCATGGACCGTGCTCAAATATACTTTGGTGGGGTTAGTCCAAATCCATTTGCAGCCTCTAAAAAAAAAAACTTTGATTTCACTTAACATTATGAATCAGAATGTATTAGTAGACGTGAACGAATTGGAAATTGATATCTAGAGACTGAATATGACACTAAATCCTTGGTGATGAAATCAGAGCTTCAGCGATAAATCTAGCTCCGAGTATGGACATTGCTGATTTGTTGAATCGGTAATTTGGCTGTTAATCTCAGCTCTGAGATTTGTGTCGTGGATGGATTGCGAAGAATTAACAGTTGCGATACCTCCAGACACACCCAACATTGTCCTTGTTTTGGAACTGGCCGTTCCAAATGTTAAATTCGAAAAATTCAGCGTGTGATTTTCCATTCCTGTTGAGGCTGCAATAAACTGGGAATCTGTCAAGTGGTGATTTGGCCATATAGGGTAACCATGGCTAAACTCCTGAAGGGGTTCATGAGCATGAGGCTCTCGAGTCATTGGCAGATTGGAATTTGGCTGGCCATCGGCAAGCATTCTTTGCTGCATGTTTTGAGGATTATAAAACCTATTTCTCGTAGACTGGTTAAAAATTTCTGGACCTGTGTTGAAAGAACTCTGAAAAGGGAGAGAATTCATGCCATGTCCAAAACTAGTCTTTAGCCCTTTTCGTGCATTTCTTTCTGTGACTCGCTCAACTTTGTGGCCATTTTGGTGCCCACCTAATGCTTGCTTACTGGAAAACTCCTTATTACAGTACTTGCAGCCATATACTCGTTCCTTTACAAGATCGGTCACATTCATACTGTCTAGAGTTGTCGATGCCTTTAGATAACTTGATTGAACGGAGATTGACGAGTTTTCTTCTACACTCTCTCTTGGAGACTTTCAATATTTCAGGGCTGTTAAATTTGGCGCTTGTAAATTCCACGGTAGGATGAAAATTTGACGGGTTGATTTGGTTTAGAACTGCCGAGGTTCTATTTTAATTTATCTAGGGAGGAATTTAATGTTCACAGCCTTAAGATGGTAAACCACTTAATACGATGTAAATTGCAACATTATTGAAAGTTCTAAAATGCTTGATATGCCATTTACACCATTTCTTATATTTTGAGTTACAAGTAATCTTATACATAGATCTAATTCCGTGTACAGATGCAAATCTCAAAGAATTGATTAATGATATAGAATATTAGGGAAAAAATTGACATCGATACTTTGAAATTATATCTATTTTTGTACTCTTATCAATACCTTTTATTATCATAATTGAAAATTAAATATATCTCCATATTCATATTATATCGGTATTCATGCTTCTTGGGAACTTTATTTAATAATGGAGAAAGTTCTTTAATTTGATAGCATTTTGTCACACTTTAATTATCATAATTGAAAATCCATAGATCTCCGTACCTGTGTTTATACATGCTACTTCGGCACTTTATTTAGTAGTGGAGGAAATTCTTTAATTTCTTGCCATTTTATATGTACCTTTTGTTATCATAATTGAAAATTAGTATATTTTAGAGTATATCCAAGAGACTCTCTATTTTTAAAAACATATTTTATTATTTAAAGAGCATCTATAACTTTACAGAATTAAAATTTTGAAATACTCCAACAAAATTTTTATATTTAACATTTAATTTTATTACTACAAATTCACTTTCTAAATTAAAATATCAATTTAAGCAATCTCTTGTGGCATGATTTTAAGGGTTAACTCTTTAAAATAAAGAGCATTTTATGTTTAAATAGTCTCTTGAAAATGTTCTTATTGTATCGTATCTATATCGTGTATTTTTACACATACAACAATGGTTGGAGTAGATTTATGTTCTCCTTCGTGAAAGCATTGAAATTATGTATCTATATGCCAAAAGTTTGCTCAAATAAATGAAAAATTGAAGTTCAAAATGTATCAATTGAAAGATTGCTGTGTTGCATGGAAATTTGTATAGTTTGTCCCACATAGGAAAATTAACAAGAAAAGTTTGTATACAACCACGCATTATGAATGTGTAATTACATGTGGGCATTTTTATTGAACCTTCCAAATCGAAATTGGAGATTCGGTCCTGTTTCAAAAAAATAAATAAATTAGGATATAGAATCAAGAACCCACTGGGTCATAATTGTTTCTTGATTCTTGAATCGAAACGTGAGTATTGACTTTGAAATTAGTAAGTTTGCAGGGTCCAAATAGTAAGTAGGGAAAATTACTTTAACGTACTTTTAAAGATTAATTTTCAAAAAACAAGGATTAATTTTTATTTCAAAATCAGATGGTAATTAAGTTTTAATAATTATAATTAATAAAAATTTAATTAAACTTAATCTACATATTTACCTCACCCAACCCCACCCCACAAACCCACCTGTGCACCGTTCATTTCAAAATCCCGCCTGTACAGGCCAGACTGAATACAAGGGGGGTGGGTGATTTTTTTTATTTTTTTTAAATAATCCCCCACCCACGTCACACTACATTAGGCTTTTTTCAAAAAATTTCTCCCACTACTCAGTCTCTCTCTCTCACATCTCTTCTCACCACTCCCCATCCACGCACCAATAAAGCTACTTGTACAAAGTTGGGTTACAAAAATTGGATTACAAAGTGTGTTGACAAAATCCATGCCATTGATTTGAAATTATTAAAGAATCTATTTTTGAAATGATTGGTGTGGATATTATTTTGTCAACCAACTTTGTAACCCACCTTTGTAAGTGTAGCACAACTCTCCACGCACTCCTCACCCAATCACCTTCGTTTTTCGACATCGCAGAAACCGTTGTGCACAGCGCCTAAGACTTGCAACAGCAGCGAGCATTGCTCATGGAAGCCGATCAGTAGGGTCATGCCAAGTGGCGACTCCAGTAGTGATGATTCCAGTATCATTTCCATCGTCATCATTGGCTATGCCATTCATATTAAATTGGAAGTCAACAATCCTCCTTGATGTGTTGGAGATCTTGTTCCCAGAAATGGCCATTGCCAGTGTAGATGATGGATGAGGCTAATTTTAAGAACTATTTTCCATTGATGCGACGGTTGCAGAGTCTAAGGGAGTCTTTGATAGTGAGAAAGTGGAGGTAATAGATCTGTGGGTGTTTTATTGTTGCTGCTCTATTGGTTTTTTTATTTTTTATGTGGGGGTGGTTTTGTTGGTGGTGGTGGTATGGGCGGCGATGGTTTTGTTGCTGGGGTGCATGTAGTCGTGGTGAGGTGGTGCGGGTTCGGTTTTTGATGTGTTGGAAGTGGTGCTGGTCCTGAAGTCGTGGTGACGATGGAAATTGAGTATGAACAAGTCTATCTTCATCGTTGTCGTTTGGAACCAGCCTGTATGTGACTTGGTGACATACAATCACAAACTATATTAAGTTGATCACAGACAGTCACATTGAAGACAAATTTTACAGTTAACACAAGTTAGTGATGGTAGTATTTATGGTCATGACTCATGAATTTGAGTTGAAGGTGGTAGTGGTGGTGCATTGGAGGTGATGGTGGTGGTAATTGGTGGTGGATTGTGGTGTTGGTCTACGGTGTGTGCAAAATTTATTTTTCATGACCCCTATGTGACAACTATGTGTTTATTGTGACTGGTTGGTTGTCACTAAATTTGTGTCAATTGTGACCGATCATGACTTAGTCACGTACTGTTACAGTTAATATTGACTTGGTCACAATCCGTTTGAAGATAAAATTTGTCACTATTAGTAACAAATAACATAGGTTAGTGATTTGGTTATATATAATCACAAATTAGGAGGTCACGTTGAAGACAAATTTTGTCGGGCTACAAAAATCATTGCATACAAAAGTAAATATACTCATCTGCTTATACACTGTTTGTGAGTGATGAGAGAGTTCTTACTAAAGATAGAGAGGCCGTATAAAAACATCTACACCTTGAAAATCAAAGCCGATGCGATTCGTCTAGAAACTGATACTTCTTTTATTAAGATGGCTCTTCCAAGACAGAATGGCTGCATTTCTAATAAATATAGGGATGCAGATATTTAGAATGCATTAATTATTGGAGAAATTTTAAATGCATTAATGCTATAAATTCAAGTTGAAGAAAAGAAGAAACGGCTTCTATTCCTGAGGCTTCTATAGTTGTAAAAATGAAATAAATAATGTCTTTTCATTGATTATCTGGTTGTCCCAAATTCGGAGAGAGGAGGTAATTTTTCTTTCTAAATCATAGGATGCGAGAAAGGTTTTTTTTTTTGGAAGCTATTAGCTTGTATCAGCAACTGCTTTCTTGTTGCTGTACAGAAATAATTAAAATTCATTAATCATCACAAGGGAATGATATCACATGTTCAATATTCATGTTTGGTTTTTTGCATTTTCACTTGCTGAAACATAGTTTCATCCTTGAAGGATTAATATTAGTTTCCTACCAGCTCAAAGTTTGCAGTGCCTGCATTTTCTGATTCTATATCTTTCAAAGGTAACTATTAGTCAATCCATCTTAGGAGTTAACATAATTTGGTGTAGGAACTTCTGTATTATCTCATCGTTTGGCACCTATAACGTGGGAATGCAGATCAAGGTTGTTTAGATAGCATGAATAATTGAACTCTACACCAATGTTGTTAGTAAAATTGAAAAGTTGTAGTAAAACTCAATCTTTATAATGCTTTTGATATTTCTACAGTTAAGGATTTAGACAAAGTAATTTTAAGGGAATAAATTACTGGTGTTGATAGTTAACTCATAACTGGGACTTTGAAGATTAAGGGAGTCAATTAATTTGCAAAAGCTTGGACCTCGATCAACGCGATAAAATCGAGTATTCTGGCAACCACAACATTTTGGCCCGTCCCTGGACCAAATATTACTAGGGTGGGCAGTCCCGACCCATTTGCAGCCTCTAAACAATGCAATTGATTGAATGGATGGGAACTAACAAAAACAGCTTTGTTTTTCACTTAACCAAAATTGATCAAAATGTATTACAACACATGAAATATCTGGAAATCGATATCTAGAGATTGGATATGAATGCAATCCTTGAACACTGTGACAAGTAAAAAGAGAACAAGATACTGATGTAGTCAGAGCTTCAGTGATAAATCTAGCTCCGACTCTTGACATTTCTGTTTAGTTGAACCAGGGATTTTACTGTTAGTCTCAGCTCTGGCATTTGTGTCGTAAATGTATTGCGAAGAACTAGCAGTTGAGAGACCTCCAGACATGGCCAACATTGTCCTGGTTGTTCCAGATGTTGAATTCAAAAAATTTCGTGTGTGACTTTCCATTCCTGGTAAGGGTGCAATAAATTGGGAACCTGTCGAGTGGGGATTTTGCCATATGAGGTAACCATGGGTAAACCCTTGAAGGGGTTCAGGGGCATGAGGCTCTTGAATCAGTGGCAGGTTGGAATTTGGACTGCCATTGGATTGAGGATTATATGACCTATTTGTCATAGACTGGTTAAAAATTTCTGGACCTCCGTTGAGAGAACCCTTAAAGAGGACAGAAATCACGCCGCGATAGGAGGGACAACCTACATGTCCAAAATTAGTCTCGACCCCTTCTCTTGCATTCCTTTCTATGACTCGCTCAACCGTGTGGGCATTTTGGTGCCCGCCTAATGCTTGTTTTGTGATAAACTTTTTATCGCAATACTTGCAGCCGTATATCCATTCCCTCACATTATCTGTCACATGCATACCATGAAGAGTTGTTGAGTGGCGTGCAAGTTTCAACTTGCGATTCAGTGCTTCTCTTGTGCATGCACGCTTTTTTTCTACGGACTTGCTTGGAGACCGTTTCAATGTCTCAGGAGTATGTGACATAACTGGGCTGTTAACTTCGGCCCTAGGAATTTCCATGGTAGGATGAAAATTTGAAAAGTTTATTTGGTTATAGGAAAGGTGCTATTCTAATTTATATAGGGAAGAATTTAATGTCCGTAGTTGTTATGCAGATATGAATCAGAGATTTCATTGCCCTAAGATGGTAAACGACTTAATACGATGGGAGCCAATATTAATCGGAGTTCTAAAACTTTTGATTTGCCATTAAGATTATTCCTTATTAGTTTACAAGAAATTATGCCCATTTCAAATTCCATCTTTGTAGACAAATCTCCAAGAAGTTGATTAATGACTACATTATATAGGAAAAAAATTACCATCGATACATTGTGATACTTTAAAATTATATTTAATTTTTGTAGTTTATTCATAACTTTTATTATCATAATTGAAAATTAATATTTTTAATGTCAGTGTTGTATCGTATCAACGTCGTGCATGTGTATCCGTGCTCCTTGAGCCCTTTATTTAATAATGGAGGAAGTTCTTTAACTTGATAGCATTTTATGCATTCCTTTTTATTAACTTAATTGAAAATTATTATATCCATATCCTTATTATATTGTGTCCATGCCGTGTATTGATATCCACTATCCATTAGGAAATTCTTCAATTTAATGGTATTTCATTCATACATTTTATTACCATGATTGAAAATAAATATATGTCCGTATTGTATCCGTATCCATACTACATAGGCGCCTTGTTTAATAATTGACGAAATTCTTTAATTTGATAGTTCATAAATTAAAAGAAAAGATGAACCTTGATTAATAATTGCATACATCTCTCTCACTATATTACACTTATGGATATCAATTAAACATAAATATTTAACTTGTATGTGTCCAACAAACTGACCATTGTGCAATTATCTTTATTTAAAATACTCCCATTTCCACCCAAAAGAAAATGTTTTTGTGAGTTTTTAGGTTTTGCATGTTATTTTTAGGTTTATATTCTTGTATTTTCAAATGGGAAAAAATCATAACTATGGTGTATATTTTACACAAATTCAAAAGTGAGGAATATAGTTTAAAAATTTAAAATTTAAAATTCAGGTGTATATATATAATTAATTAAAAATATTTATTAATTAAATATAATAAATCACAATTACACAATCAATGGTCACAAATACATAATTATAGGTTACAACTTTTCTACTGGTTATATATTGTCAAATTAATTGATCACAGATTATTTTGAGATCACAAATAAAAAATTTTATAAATCATAGTTTATTTCATTTAAGTCACAGTTTATTTTATTGGTCATAAATAAAAAATATAGGTTAAAACTTCTCTATCGGTCACACATTTTCAAATTTTTTTGATCACAAATTGTTTTTTATTCACAAATTATCAAATTTTAATGTTATACGGTTAAATAGTTGGTCACAGATAAATCAAATAGTTGGTCACATAAGCCATATCATCACCACCAACAATATTACCACAGCTACTGCTACCACGACCACTTGCAATCACCTTCACCTATCATCGCCGTCGCTACCACAACATCACAACCAACAAAATCACCACAATCAAATCCAATCTACTATCAACAACTTAATAAATTGTGAGTCACAATTATATTTTTCAGGTTACATATTATTTATTGGTCACGAATTAATCAATTTTTTTTCATAATAACTCAAAATTCGACCACACCCACTCCACCACAGCCACCAATAGAATTCCACATCACTACCCAAAACGACTACCAAAATCACCACCATGACCTGAAACCATCCCCACCAACTACCGCAGCCCCAACTACCGCCATCGCTTGCTAGAACGCTACCTCACCACCTGAAACCATTACAGAACCACCACCACTACCAATTGCATCACCTTCCCTACCAAAACCACCACAACTATCACCATCACCTGCAATACCACCACCATTTGCAGAACACCAACGAACCCCGTAAAACTCCAATATCCACAACATCACCACCCAAAACGAATCGAATAAAAAAATTACTGGAGAAGACGACTGCGAGGTGGAGCTACACTCGATCTATATTCTGCAACAAAGTGTTGCTACGCACAATGATATCGCTTCGCCATGCATAGTGAACACAATTGGTGACCACGTCATGTCAAAAGAGCGACGTCAACGCTAGAAGCAAGGGTGTTGTCACATCAAAGCACAGCTTGTACCGCAATGCTGCTTCACCGTGCGCAAAGAATAGAATCGATGGCTGCATCATTTTAGAGGAGCTGTGCTGACACTGGAATAGAGAGTTTAGGTGAGTGAAGAGAGATGGATAAAGAGAGTAAAGATAGAGAGAGATTAGTTAGGGAAATGAATTAGGGTTTGAAATTTTACTTGAGTTGGGTAGATGTGGTGGGTAGATAGATTAATTTAATTTTATATTATTATTATTATTTAAAAATAAATCATTACCTGATTTTTGAATAAAAAAATTTTAAACTTCATTTTTGAATTGAAAACTTAAAATCAGCTGTGGGTGTAATTTTCCCTTTTCGAATTGGGTTGTAGGGGGTTGAGCTGGGCTATAGCCCAGCCCTGCTTTGCAACCCATATGGAAAATTAAGATCAAGCTATTGGATTTTGGATACGTGTAGCCCAGCTCTAGTGTGTAGCCCAACTCAAGCCCAATCCTCAATTATCCAACTTTTGTTGAGGGAAAAATTCATAAATCATGTATTAACTATGCACAGTTCAAAAATCATGTTTAAAGTTTAACTAATGCAAAAATCAGATTTTTATCTAATTAATTAAAAATATTTATTAATTAAATATAATAAAATCACAATTATATAATTAATGGTCACATGTACACATTTATAAGTCACAGATTTATTTCTTGGTCACATATTTTCAAATTAATTGGTCACAAATTATTTCGAGGTCACGAATCAAAACTTTGATAGATCACAGATTATTTCGTAGTCACGGATCACAATTTATCCATCAATTTTATAGGTCACAGTTTATGTTATTGGTGACAAATCTAAAAAATTATAGGTTACGAGTCACAACTATAGGTCACAAATGGTTATAAATCCAAAATATTATAGGTCACAAGTCACGTATTTTTGAATTTGATGGTCACAAGTTATTTTTTAGTCATAAAATGATCGAATTTCAAGGTCACAGATTAATTGTCGGTCACAGACACCAAACATCGATCTCGATCCACCTCATTACATGGCCACAAATACTCCTCCACCAAACCCATCACCATTGCCATCTGAACCACACCTTCGCCACCTAAACCAAATCACCAACAAAAATTGCTACCGTGTCCTTCACCACACCACCACAACCTCTAACAAAACATCGATCAAGAAAGCCAACCACAAACGCCACCACCGCACCCACATCCACTCTGTACAGAGTCCACCACCATACAAAACACTGTCATCGCACAAGACACCATCCAAATCCATCGCCAACCAAACTTATCACCACCCAAGACACCAACCAAATCCATCGCTACCGTAACAAGCACTACCAACACCATCAATAACAACATCACAATTCCTGCAACAAATCGTCGCTCAACGTTCTGCAAAATTGGTTGCTGCACGTCTTCTATCTGAAGAGCAACGATGCAGCACATCTTTCGAAAAAATCCTAATTTCGAAAAAATCCCTAACTTCTCTATCCAAATCACCTGTCAATTCCTTGACCTCACCAATCACCACCAGCTACCCCCAACTTATCCGTCCAACGACAACATCCGCAAGAGGCTTCAATTCACATTCTCCCAGCAATAAGAAAAATGGATGGAGATATTGAAATATTGATCAACAAACTACCAATCAGACGCTTGGATGCTATTGAAGAAAATGACATCAAACACTGCCAGAGGTACCGGTACCATACACAGTACCAAAAACACTACCACACAACAGAGCGACTCTTGCCATTTCCCATCTTCAACATCATCGCACGAGAGGAGCGCCTCGCTGTTGTCCTATGTGATTGAGAGACGAGGAGAAGATAATCGACCTGTTGAGGAGAAGATAATCGTCCTATGTGAGAGGAGTGCCTCCTTGTCGTTCGCTGCAAGGTACCAATCGGCTTGCCGGTGCTACCATTGTTATTGAGAGAGGAGAGAATACGGAGAAGATAATAGAGAGGAAAATAGAGACGGGTTCACTGTGATGGGGATTAGGTTTTGTGGTGTGGTGCGGTGGGTGGTTAAATAAATTCAAACCTGATTTTTGCATAAATAAATTCCACCCCTGAATTTTGAATTTGAAAGTTTAAGTCCCTGGTTTTATGTAATTTCCACTTGTTAAAGAGGGTACAATTATTAAATACTCTTTTCATGATTCTCATGAAATATGAATATCTTATTGTCAGATTATTTATTTTATTTAATGCATATTCGACTAAATTTACTTATTATAATTAAGTAATTTTTATAATATCTAATTTATATATATCAAATCTAAAAATAAATTACTTATTTTAATAATTAGAGACACTACATGTTTTGTTGAGCTTAAAAGTAATTAAAATTTTATTTCTATGTATGTTTTTCATATATTACTTATTCATATTTAAATAAGAAAAAATTTACTTATTTTGATTATAAAATAGATATTATGATCAAAATAAATAACTTGATCTTGTCAATAAAAAATATTTGTTTAAAATCTATTTATAAATTAATCTATACATAAGTATACTTTTGAAAATAAGCGACGTGAATAAATCTAATTTCGTTGGACCCTCGGAATTTTTAGTCAGTTTTTCTCAGTTTGGATGTGATTCCTCACTCAACATATAAAATGTAGTGATATAGAAACCGGCACCTTAAATGGTATTTTGAGATAAAAATATATAGTGATGTATTATTGATTGAGTATTTCGACCAAAGCGTTCAGTTATTTAGAAAGACTATCATCAAAGTTATTTAAAATTAGTATTAATTAAATAATTTCTTAGTTTTTCATTGTTGGGTATGTATCATTTGCTTTACTCAATCATGATTTGGTCAATTTACAGGTTTTTTAGGTAAGGGCTGATTTTCTATTTGGTAAGAAAAGATAAAAAAAATTTAGCAGGATATCTTATGATGAGATATCTATAGACTTCTTTTATTTATACACTCTTTGTCGTGAATGTCATGAGCTTAGCCTGTAAATTCAATCTTTGGGGTCACAATTCATTTAAAAAAATTCAAATTTCAGCCCATACTAACTTCATTTTTTGGCTCCACCCCTTGTCTTTATACAAATATGGAGCACATCACTGCTGTTGGGAATCTACTTATACATGCACAACGAAATTTAAAACAATTTTCAATTCCCAAAAAAAATCGTCTTTATGTTTAGATAAAAATTGTGATAAGATTCTACCTTTTCCAAATCTGCAAACTTCTTTGCTATTCTTTTCGTTCCAGCAATCATGATTCGCCATCCACATCTGTCCAATTGTCCAGCCTCCAACGGTAATCCACACAGAGAAGATTGCAGCTACCAGAGTTTTCTCTCTTGTGCCAGCAAGAATAATGAAAATCATATGGATCTCAAACCCTAACTATTTATTTATATAAACCCAAATGGGCTCAACCCGGTCCGGTCTAATATTTAATTAATCCAATTAATTAAACCCGGTCCGTGAATTAATTAATCCAATTAATTAATTCGGGAATATAAATAACAAATCCAATTAATTAATTTATCCAACGATTGTTAAATTAACCAATTGGCAATTTGCAATCTTCCAATTCTCTTTTGTGTGCGACTCATAAGGTTCCCGACAACGATGCCTAACGACGTGAAATATTATTTTGATCTAATCAAAATTGATAAATTAAAACACCCTTTTAATTTATCGTCAATTCTCACTCGTTGTCCCTGATTGACATCTAGCAATGTGTCAGGGCAATACATGTGACGGAAAATGTCACGTGGTATGACAAAACTAAATTCGTTCGTTTACCGTGAAACTATAATCCTTTCGTCAATATGATCCGATCAATTACGAGATATAAAATTGTGTCAATCTCGATCATCGATCATATCTTTCACTCCACTATTAAGTCAATATAAGTCGAAAACTCCTTTTCGACTTATGAGTACACCTTGGCCAAGGATTTCATCGTCGACTTAATTGAATGAAACGCAGATCATAATCTCCTACTATCTAAGAGTGACGAATCCTTTATTGATCAATCACAACCTTCATATGATTCTTGACGTACCCGAACGATGTTGTATTAGCGGCCCTTTTCAGAGTAACATCCAATACCGTCAAAGTATGACTATCCTCATACAAGGTACTATGACGACCTCAAGTCAAAGGACCAATTCCACTACCGAACGTTAGAGATTAACCACCGACACTCAAATAGTTATTCATGTGGAATCTCTTGACGGGTCTCCAATATTTTATTCTATAACAAAACATTCACGTGTTCATTTAAGTGTCTCCACACTTTAGCTTGTGAGATCAGCTACTTACTTCACAAGTAAGAAATGCCACACATGATGGTCTATCCGTAATAACGATATCCGTATCTCGTTATTACTTACGACCACGGATGATTTAAGATTCAATCAAATGTAATTTGTATCTCACAATCACAACTCCTTGTGATTAACAAATTACAAAAATTTGAATCTACGGACTCTATTATTTATTTAATTGTCTATTAATTAAATAATAGATCTGCTATTTAATTGCATTAATTATATATAAAAGTATTTATGTCCAAAGTTGATTGGACCTAGGGCATAATACTTACAAACTCCCACTTGCACTAGATCCAATCACTTATGTATCCAATATAATAAGTCTACATAATGATCGTGTTTATATTACGACAACTCTTTGTCAGTGGATTTGCAATATTACTAAATGTGGAAATTTGTTCTTATCTTTACGTCATTTCTATGTATTATCTCTCTGACGAGATTATACCGCCTTAATACATGTTTGGATCATTGATGAGACCTTGGTTCTTGTGCTTTCGCAATTGCTCTATTGTTATCACAATACTATAGTATGTGATCAACAATATCAGAAACTACTCCAAGTTCATTTATGAACATCATGATCCATATTGCAACTCTTTGTTACTTCTAAAGTAATAATGTATTAGGTTTCTACTATTGAATCAACGGTTGCTTCACATTTCGAACCTTTTCAACATACCACTTAAGAGTAAACCAGTTTCTTCATATGAAATCTTCTCAAGATTTCATCTATGTAAATTGGGATGAGTTAAGCAATCTTCTAGATCTACCTCTATAGATCAAGTTGCTTATCCCATATCGTTTATGAATAAATCATTTAACAACCATTATTTCAACGATTGAAACATAGGGATATAGTTTTGTATAATATTAGGAACATGACAATGCTCCCATTATCTTCTTGTAAATACACAATTCGTTTTCAAATTTGATAAAATCAAACACTTTAACTTTTTCCATCAAATCGAAGATTTCAGCTCCATAGAGACTTATCTTAACATTTAGTTACGATATGCAACTGTTGCAAATAAAATCCGAATGGATTTCAACAAGGTCATAGGAGAAAATTTTCACCAAGGTCAACACTTAACCTTTGCTTCTAGCCTTGCTTTGTATATATGGATATTCACATCCACATCGACCTTTTCCCTTGTAAACTATTTACAAAACCTTATGGATTTTATTCCATCAGGAGGCTCGACCAAGGTCCAAAACTTGTTCACATACGTCGAGTTCATCTCGAGTATCATGGCCTCTTGCTGTCTCTTTTAAGTCAACACTTGACTTTATTTTGTTGCAACTAGCAGGTTCATTATCCTGGATTACTAATACTTGATTAATGATCATGGATTCACACCTTCTTAAAGGTCGAATGATCCTACTAGATTCACATAGAGCTGTCATGTTCTCAGGAGTCTTTACTTCTTGATCCAAAGTATGTCCCATATCAGATATGTGATCAAACTCGGATTTATCTACTTGGTACTGTGGACTCTTGAACTCTTTCAAATTCTATTTTACTCCCACTGTCCTCTCCTAGAATAAACATTTTCTCTAAGAAGACGATATGTCGTGAGACGAAGGCTTTCTTCATGATAATAGAATTAATATTCAAACGTCTGCTTTGAATATCCCCACAAATACACATTTATTAGATTTAGCGTCAAACTTATCTGATTCAGGACGCTTCAAATAAGTGTCATGGTCCCAAGCTTTCATATAAGATAAATTGGGACTATTGCCTTTCCATAACTCATATGGATTCTTGTTAACCAATTTAGATGGGACATGATTTAGTCTCTTGCACACTGCAATCAATGCACGATTCCAAAACAATTTTTGGGAGATTTGCATGGCTTGTTATTAACCGCATTATATCTAATAATTAACGATTCCTCCTTTTAGATACACCACCTTGCTGTAGTGTATATGAAGGAGTCCACTGCAAGAGAATCTCATTCTCTCTTAGATAATCTAGATTTTATCTTTAAGATACTCTCACTTGATCGAATCTTAATGTGAGGGTATCTTTACCTATTTGTTTCTCTAATTCTAGTGTGAATTCCTCGAATTTTTCAAGAGTTTCATGTTTAAGTTTTCATCAAGTATACATGATCATTGATGAAATAAGAGAAACATTACCTGATATTAATTGACACAAGTCCATATGCATCACCATGCATTAGACCAGTAATTATGCCGACCTTTCTTCTTTTCAAGTAAAAAAAAAAAAAGATTTGGTCATTGTGCTAGATATGCATAATTCGTATTTGTCAAAATCAATTAATCCCAAGTATACATCTTTATGTAATTTTGGAATTACATTTCATCTAAATGACAAAGTCTGTCATGCCAGATTTAGGTAATAATTAGATTATCGCATTTATGTCTTATAATTTCTATACTCATTATAGAATCCTTAGTATTAAAGAATATAAACGTCGTTTTGTAATTTACCATAGTCATTAGGATCTTATTAAGATAAACAGTAACAACTATTGTCCTTAACATTAAAATAGTTCATGTCCGAACATGAAATTCATTTTAATGTTCCAGCTATTGTTGGTATAAAATGACATTTCTCTAATTTCAATACTAAAACAAAAAGGCAATGGCAAGAAGTATATTCATACAGGCAATGCAGCAACATTTGCTCATTTTCAATGTGTATGTCAACTTCTCCCTTTCGTAGTGGTCTACTTCTTTTAAGTTTCTCCATATTTATATAAATATGAGATTTACATCTGGTATCAAATACCTAAGAAACACGTGAAGTAGACATAAGCCACGCTATACCAATGACCTTTCATTCTACAATGAAAACAAGGGTCATTAGATTTGATATTTGTCCTTCGCTTAGACTGTCTTAACCATATTGGATGCTTTCATAAAGCCCCTATAGACTTCCTCTTAATATCTTTAGAGGAATCAATGGTTTACCCACTACCAACTTTGATAAAGGGCTTAACAGTCCTAAGTATGTTAAGCAACTTAATAATTTTGCATTCGAGCTTATTCACGTTAAATTCATAATTAATTATGAATAGCTTTCTCTGACAGAGATTGTAGAACAAAGTCACTATTTAGTCCATGGTTTATGATTGAATTCAATTGAGACATTTCTTGACGTCAATCATCTTCAGTGTCTAAGTATCGATTGAAGATTACTTTGTCATTTTGCACCGGTATACTTGTTTGGAAATCTCATATCCTTCCACACACGATTATTATCATACAACTCTTTGTAGTAAAGAATTATGTGTTAACATCTATACTCTCAAGTCGCTTTTGTAACTCAGTGACATAGTTGCAAGTATTACATACGTTGTAGTACTATTGTCATCACTGCATTTATTATAGTAGCCACCTCTTCTTCAATCGAGTCATCAGCAGGTATCTCTGGAAAGGGCTACTCAAGGACGTGACCAATTTTCTCATGCATGAGAACAATTCTCAAATTGCTGTGTCTATTAAGAAAATATAGTTTGGTTGTTGGCATCTAGTATGCCATTCAAAACATATGGTTACTCAGATTCAATAAATATAAATGACGAAAAAGGAAAGAATAATATATAAAATGCATCAATTAATTTAACATGGTCTTTTATTAAATTAATTATGCTCCCACTGTTTAAATAAAATTTATGACCCTCTTACATAAATTTATGGAGTCCATGCTTGACTCCCAGTGGGCTGGGATCCCATCTATTATATTAAGACATTGATTATACTCAACAAGCCCTAATATAACATTTGGGTAGATATTATTATCAATTGTATCTCCATACAACTCCCAGATCATTAAGCTGACAACTCTTTGTTTTCACACATCTTATGTATTAGCTTAACATGTCTCTAAAATTTATCTTTTTGAGTGTACTCAACAAAAGATAAATTTTAGTTAAGTCAAACCCATCATTCAGAAATATCAAATATTTCATAGTGTCAAACATATCCCTAATGGACCAGCTTTGAGTGTACTCAACAAGTTGAGACGATTTGGGACTCTGGTTTTTCACTATAATGATGGAAGGCGATTACAAATGAAACTTAATATTTTATGGACGGATTTTGCATTCATGAGTCTCATCAACAACAATACAATCATATATATTATTATTATTATACATTTACTATACAAATAAATATATATATAACATAATATAATAGTGTGGACGATAATGGACTTTTACTATCTAGTCTTTTCGAGCCATAAGGAAGACTAGTTGGTCAATTCCTAGGGGGTATTACACTGATCAATATCAATGCGCCATCTCCATGGTCTTCTCCTCTTCTTGTTTTTTCAATTAGTCCAATTGCAACCTGTATCCTATACTAGTTAGCACGCAGGTCTAAATGAAATTGGACTTGCATGCCCACAGCAATAATAACAATAATAACAATGGACTCCTAGGTCCAAAATGATCAAGAGCTCGCAGGCCCAGAAAACAACAAGAAAGAAAATTAAACCATTCAACATATCCATATGATCAAGTCCATAATCGTCCACTAATAATACATTCATCACATAAATGTATGCCTATATAATATCTAATATTATATGCAAATAAATTTCAAGTTTCTAGCAATTAAGTCGTCTAAATTCTTTCAAACAAATGGATCGGAATAATTAAATAATTAATTAATCATATTAATCGATTATTTAATAAGCGGGCATGTTCAATTAAAATCAAATTTTAATTAAATACCGAATTAGAGTCCAACTCTAATTCAACAATTATAGCGCGGGATTATTTAATTAAAATCAAATTTTAATTAAATATCAAATTAGAGTCAAACTCTAATTTCAAAACTTAAGACAGTGGAATTTAATTAAAATCAAATTTTAATTGAAAAACGAGATTAGAGTCAAACTCTAATTTCAAGATTTTAGGGCGAATATTTAATGAAAATCAATTTTTAATTACATTTCATATTAGAATCCAATTCTAAATACAATAACATATTTGGGTGAATAATTAATTAAAATCAAATTTTAATTGAGTATTAAATTAGAGTCAAACTCTAATTTAAATTGAATCAATATTTTAATTTAGGATAACACTCCTAAATAAAATAAAATTCAATATAGGGTCAAAATTTTAAGGCAGGACAAATTGATTAAAATCAAATTTTAATTAAATGTCAAATTAGAATCCAATTCTAACTTCTAGAATATATTCGGGGTGAATAACCAATTAAAATCAAATTTTAATTAAGTATTAAATTAAAGTCAAACTGTAATTTAAATTGAATTAATATTTTAATTTAAGATAACACTCATAAATAAAATAAAATTTAATATAGGGTCAAAATTTAATATTAAAGTTAAAATCTTATTTTAACGAAAATATTAAAGTCGTCAATTTTAAATAAAATTTCTATTTTGGGTCAAAATTAAAATTATAGGTCAAACTCATTCAAAATATAATTTTAAAATTCAAATTCAAAACAATTTTTTGAAATTGCAATTTGACACAATTAAAATTTATTAACAGGGCCCTTATCTACTGAAATTGCATAGGAGCCCCTTAATATAAAATTTACAAACTGACCCTTACTATATAATTGCAAGTGCCCCCCTTCTAGTTTCATAAATTGCAGACCGTACCCCTTTTAAAAAATTGCAGTATGACCCTTCAGCTTTAATTGCAGGCAAGGGCACACAATTTCCCAAATTGCAGACCAAGCCCCCGTCTCCAACATCTCCAACAGAAACTGAAAACCTTAAAATTTACCCCACCCTTCTTGGCGGCGCCTCTCTTCTTGGTTTTTAGGGGGCGGCCCTATTGCAGCCAGAAGCCGCCGCTGAAACAGCGACGGCAGGAGTAGCGCGCGGCGCTTCCTAAACAACAGCAGCGCCGCGCTGCTCCAATGTTACAGCAGCAACCGACGCTTCTGCTGCTGCCACATCAAGTTTACCGGCGGCAGCTCCGGTGGCTACCCGATTCCAGATCCATTCAACCCCATTTTTTTTTTTTTGATATTTACGAAAATTTAATTTTCTATCTCAAAATAAAATTTTGAATATGAAAATAAATTTCCTTAATTGCTAGAGACAAGAATATGTATAATAATCAACTTTTGATTGCACAAATGTTAAACAATTTCTAACAAACACAAAGTTGGCTTTGATACCACTGTTGGGAATCTACTTATACATGCACAGCGAAATTTAAAATAATTTTCGATTCCCACCAAGAATCGCCTTTGTGTTTAGATAGAAATTGTGATAAGATTCTACCTTTTCCAGATCTGCAAACTTCTTTGCTATTCTTTTCGTTCCAGCAATCTTGATTCGCCATCCACAGCTGTCCAATTGTCCAGCCTTCAACAGTAATCCACACAGAGAACAAGATTGCAGCTACCAGGGATTTCTCTCTTGTGCCAACAAGAATAATGAAAATCATATGGATCTCAAACCCTAACTATGTATTTATATAAACTCAAACGGGCTCGGTCCGGTCCGGTCCAATATTTAATTAATCCAATTAATTAAACCCGGTCCGTGAATTAATTAATCAATTAATTAATTCGAGAATATAAATAACAAATCCAATTAATTAATTTATCCAACGATTGTTAAATTAACCAATTGGCAATTTGCAATCTTTCAATTCTCTTTTGTATGCGACCCATTAGGTTCCCGACCACGATGCCTAACGACGTGAAATATTATTTTAATCTAATCAAAACTGATAAATTAAAACACCCTTTTAATTTATCATCAATTTACACTCTCTATCTCTGATTGACATCTAGCAATGTGTCAGGGCAATACATGTGACGAAAAATGTCACGTGATATGACAAAATCAAATTGGTTCGTTTACCGTGAAACTATAATCCCTTCGTCAATATGATCCGATCAATTACGAGATATGAAATTGTGTCAATCTCGATCATCGAGCATATCTTTCACTCCACTATTAAGTCAGTATAAATCGAAAACTCCTTTTCGACTTATGAGTACACCTTGACCAAGGATTTCATCATCGACTTAATTGAATAAAACGCAGATCATAATCTCCTACTATCTAAGAGTGACGAATCCTTTATTGATCAATCACAACCTTCATACGATTCTTGACGTACTCGAACGATGTCGTATTAGCGGCCCTTTTCAGAGTAACATCCAACACCGTTAAAGTATGACTGTCCTCATATAAGGTACCATGACGACCTCAAGTCAAAGGACCAATCCCACTACCGAACATTAGAGATTAACTACTGATACTCAGATAGTTATCCATGTGGAATCTCTCGACGGGTCTCCAATATTTTGTTCTATAACAAAACATCCACATGTTCATTTAAGTGTCTCCACACTTTATCTTGTGAGATCAGCTACTTACTTCACAAGTAAGAATGCCACACATGATGGTCTATCCGTAATAACGATATCTATATCTCGTTATTACTTACGACCACGGATGATTTAAGATTCAATAAGATGTAATTTGTATCTCACAATCACAACTCCTTGTGATTAACAAATTACAAAGATTTGAATCTACGGATTCTATTATTTATTTAATTATCTATTAATTAAATAATAGATCTGCTATTTAATTGCATTAATTAGATATAAAAGTATTTATGTCCAAAGTTGATTGGACCTAGAGCATAATACTTACAATTGCTGCTTTTGCAATTCATGTTCCAGATGTTATTGGCATGCTTCTTTGCTAAATTTACATGGTATACGAGCAATTAGATCTTCGGTTGTTCTTTTTTTTTCTTTTTTTTTTTCTTTTTTTTTTTTTTGGGGGCGGGGGGGGGGGGGGGGGGGTTTTTTTTTTTTTTTTTTTTTTTTTTTTTTTTTTTTAAAAAAAAAAAAAAAAAAAAAAAAAAAAAAAAAAAAAAATTATCTTTTTTTATTTTTTCAGATTTAACAGACCTTGTAATCAATTTCGTTCTCTTCTCTGACTACTGGGTATTTGATTTGATTCTATTGGGTATTTTAGGTAGAATTTTGTTGCTTTCTCCTGTGCCTCTGCTTTGGATTGTGGTTATTCAAGTGGATTCTTCAATTGATGATATGAAAAATGTTCTCCTCCATGGTTCAAACTAGGCACACAGGAGCTTTGCAATGATAAACCTGTTGATTGGAAACGACTTGTGGGATGTTGTTGATGTCACAAACTATGAAACCAGATTCAAAGGATGAGAATCATGAGAAACTTCCAAAAAAAAAGGGTGTCTTACAATACCAAGATAATGACTTGGATTAATAATTCAGTTGAGAGTTCAACTTTTGAAATTTGAATCGGCAAAAAATTCATGGGATTACTTGAAAAAATATATCTACAATCGAATTTTGCTCGTAGATATCAGCTTGAGATGGAAATTCAGGAGGCAAAACAAGATGAACAATCTATTCAGCAGTTTTTCTTTTATAATGGAAATTTGGGATCAACTTGCATTGATGGATCCTCTAAAACTATCTTCTTATGCTTACAAAATGAAATTTATGAAGAACAAAGGTTCGTGGAATTTTTCGTAGCTCTTAGAGATTATTTTGAGGCTATAACTAAGTGGTTCTATGATACATTGCAACCCAAGTCTTCCTTCAGTTCTTCTTGAGTTACTTGCCGAACGAAAACGTGGACATCTTGTTGAAACTGCTTGTTCATTATTTTGATGTTGTTTTCTTCATTCATGTTTTTTGGTAGAGGCTATTCATGCAAGTGCTTCTTAATCAAATACCTTCTACTGTTTTTGGAAGCGTATCTCCAAATGAGCATCTCTATAGATGCTCACCAAATTATTACAAAGTGAGTGGGTTTTTTTTTTTTTTTTTTTTTGGCTTTCCCGAAATTACACTCGTATAAGACTTTGTATTCATTCATCATTATTACGAGTATTTTTAGTATTTTTAGGCTAGGGTATTCAACAAAAAAGATATCGTTGTTGCTCCTAAAGACAAATCATCTGTTTGTTTCTAGATACGTTTTTCTTGAAAAAAATACCATGCCATCAAGTTCCAAGATCATTTTCATGCCTATGAAAATAGAACTTCTCAACATTGATCCATTTACAATTTGATGAGCCCGACGATGATGTTTCTTCTAATGTAGATTTACCATTATTATCTGATATTTGTCCTCTTATTTGTCAAGTGTATTCAAGCAAGAATTTACAAGAACTGACATCTAATGCTTGGCCTTATCTGGATCAATCGCCCCAGACCCCATATATATTGTGTATCGACCATCACATACTCCTTAATATACAACTAGCCAATGCCAACCGGATAGTCCTCCTTCAAATTTTTTCTCCAATTCTTACAGTGCTTCTCTATCTAACATTTTTTTTTTTTAAACCAAAGTCATACAAAGATTTTATATTAGATCCGAATTGGAAAATAGCCATCGAGGAAGAACTTAATGCTTTTCAAAAGAAGACCGGTAATCGAGAGTTGGGTCTCTTTGCTAGAAGATAAGCTTGTGATTGGTTGTAAATTGATCTTTAAGGTTAAAACTCAATCAGATAATAGTCTAGAGAGATATAAGGCTCGTCTTGTTGTAAAAGGCTATGTGCAAGAAGATGGTATAAATTATGATGAAACTTATGCTCGATTGCTCAAATGAAGATAATACATACCCTCCTCTATTGCTTCAATTCAAAAATGGAACCTTTCTCAAATGGATGTGAAAAATCTTTCTTGGTGATCTAATTGAGGAAGTGTATATGAAACCACCACCTGGTCTACCAAATATCCCCGGCCAAGAACTACATTGTACTTTCTATGGCCTGAAACAAACTCCTTGAACTTTGTTTGAGAAGTTTAGCCCCATTATACAACTTCTTGCTTTTCATTGTTCTGATAATGATTTTACTATATTTGTTAGACATACGTCCAATGGATGCATTGTCATTTTTATTATACGTCAATGATGATTACGATTGTTACAGGTGATTATGATCAAGGTATTACATCGCTAGCTTTTTGAGATGAAAGATTTGGGTTATTTGCGTTATTTTCGTGATATAGTGGTTTCTTACTCTCTGAAAGGATACATTTTTACCTCAATCCAAGTATGCCAATGATATCATGACTCGTGTCGGTATGTCTTTTGAGGCTTCAACTGAGGTGAACTGTAAGATTAAAAGATAGAGGCCTTTAACCAATCAGACGAGAGAGGGAAGTAGTTGGACCTCTTGTTTATCTTACCATAATTCCACTAAATATTACACGTATCATGCATGCCACTCAGTTTGCTTCTGCTCCAAGAAACTTTCATTGGTCTGTTGTTTTACGTATCTTGAGATATTTAGAAGGCTCTCTCCACCATGATTTATTATTATAATCTTCATTTGATCTAACTCTTATCTTTCATGTTGATTGGGCTGGTGATCCTACAAGTGGGGAGTCGACTGCATGTTTTGCATTTTCTTGAGTGTTTCTTTACTTTTTTGGAAAAGTAATAGATAATTAGTTGTGTCAAGATCTTCTGCAGAGTTTGTATCCAATTATGGCTTCTACTGCTACTAAAATTATTTGGTTTCGATGACTTCTTGACGAGCTTGGTGTTCTTTAGCCTAATGCTACTCCTATGTTTTGTGACAATCAGAGTGCTATCGAGATTGCTAAGAATTCAATTTTTTATTGAAATTGATTGCCTCTTTGTTCATCATCAATTCTTGGCAGGCATCATCTCTCTTCCCCACACCTCCTTTGCTGCATAGCTTGCTGATTTTTTACCAAGGACGATGCTGGACAAATAGGGCCACGTGGCACTTTTCGTCCAAGGCAATGAAATGGCGCCCCCAATTGGAAGGGATGGCTGTGGGCCCGACACCCCCTCAATTAGGGAGGGTGCCAATTAGGCCCCCTGACCCTGTCCAAACAGAATAATCCTTTTTACCAAATCCCACATAATTGCTCGATTTTGACATCTAGGGGGCAAACTCAATATGGTTCAACCATCATGAGTTTGATGGGTAGTAACGTGTATAAATTGTAATGTAAACTATGTAAATTTTCCTTTTATCTTTCTTGGGTTTTATATTCTTGTATTTTCCAATTAAGCTCTAGATGTTTTATACGAATATGGAGCAGCGTATACTGAGTCAAGAATTAATATTAATTTAAGCGATTTCAACATTTCCTTAGGTTTTGAGCCGAAACATCCATTGAGGCCTGGGTTGCCACCATGTTCACCGTCTTGCAGGTGCAACCAGTGCCGGCAGGGCTCTCCGATGAGCATCAGGCGGGGGGGGAGGGGAAGACAGGTGGGAGTTCGGTAGGAATGCAACAGATGAGGCTGTAGTCGGAGGTGGTCTGTCCGCGTGAAAATATTGGGAAAACATAGCTTGAGACAAAATCGGACACTGCCATCTTTTTGAGAGGTCCAGAGTTGATCAACGGAGAGCTTGGATTCATTTTTTCGGATGTGGAAGAGAAGCGCCTATCTGAAGATTTACGATTTGCTTTGGTGATGAAATTTCTAACGGTGAGACCAAACATAGTTGTGATACGGCGGACTGTGAACAAAACTTGGGGCCTGCAAGTGATACCAGTAATTAGTTTCATGGATGCCTCACATGTCTTGATTCAATTGAAAAACAAATCAGATTATTTACATGAATGGACAAGAGAGGGTCGATCCTTGGCTGGGGCGACATTTCGGCTTTTCAAATGGTCAATAGAGTTTGAATTAAATAGAGAACCATCCATTGCTCCACAGTGGATTTTCTTACCTGGTCTGTCAATGCATATGTATAGACCAAATTGCCTGAGAATTTTGGCAACTCAATTTAGAAGATACTTGGGTACAGATGATACAACATTGAATCGTTCTATGGCCACTAGTGCTAGAATTTATATTGAAGTGGATTTACTTGCCGAACCAGTGAGTGGTTTTCCTATAGTTACTTCATTCAGAACGCATTGGCAGGAGGTGCGGTATGAGAAGCCAGGTTTCTATTGTATGAAATGTGGTCAGCAAAGTCATCCTGAATCAGTGCGTCGGGTTGGACAGAAGCGTGTGTTCCCTCGAAAAGTGATGGAGAGATAGGAATTGCTTAAGAAGCAGGGGCAGGATGGAGAGAAACATAAAGACAAAGTGGAGGAATTATTTGAATAACCAAAGTTTACACGAAGAGAGAAGGGGGACTCGTCGGTGGGGGCAGGAAAACAAGTTAAGGAAGGTGGAATCTTGTGCGATGCAATGGTATCTGTTAAGGAGGTTGGCCCCGCAGTGAATACGAGAGATAGTAGTTTGAATGTGGTAGAGAATGCTCAAACTGAAAGTATGAAAGGTTTACTATTGGAGGATGAATCAAGTGAGGAGATGTCTGTGAGAGGTAATCCAACATGTGTTGAAAGAAGTGCACGGAAGGAAGATTCTACCAATTTTGATAGTATGGAGGACCACTCCAAGGTGGTTGACGAAGTTTTGGAGGGTGAAGATGGCCACATATCAATAGTGCAGGAGGTATATCCTATTGGAGGCGATGATTTGAATGTGTAGTGTGTTGCCAATGAACAACAGTAGATTGTACAGAGCCCTATCCTCCAGAAGTCTGATGGTGAAAAGGAAATGAGAAGAAGCGAAGGTGAGAAAGATCCAGACTATTGGTTTGAGCCAGAGGTCCATAAAACATGTGTTGAATTAAAGAAGACTATCCCTTATGGTACTTGAGCATCACAGAGAGTGCGAGCATGCCCTGCTAAACTTGACTTATGATTGGTCAATTCTTAATGTGGAACGTGCGAAGGATGGGCACGTCAAAAGGAAGGATATGAAAGTTGGTGAGGAAATTTAATGTGGAAATACTAGGGATTGTGGAACCTTTTCATGGGGAAGAAAAAATGACATTTTTGGCTTGTAAAATAAAGTTACCAAATTTTATATCAAATGAGAAAGAAGGAGGCAAATTATGGGTTTTTTGGAGTGATGATTACAAGGTTGAGTGGGTTCATCTTTCGGATCAAGCTTTACATGGAATTTTCATGAAGGTGGAGTATAAGATATTAGTTTCGTTCATTTATGCGAAATGTAATGTTTTAGAAAGGAGGAAACTTTAGCAGGAGTTGGAGAATGTGATGCGAACCCCGTAGCAACGTTGACTACGAAACCCACAACGAGATTGACGAACTCAAGAAAGTCAAATTAATCTAAAGTTTAGGATGAACCCAAAAGAAAGTCGAACCAAAAAATCCAACAAGAACGACGCTTGAAAGACCCCTTGATCACAAAATTCAAGAATTAAATCCAGTTGTTTGAACGCCACAAGTTAACACTTGATAAGTTCGAATTTGTTGAATGAAGAACGATGAAGAGAAGACAATACGCCTCACTTTAATTCAATATCAATAATGTCAAAGGTTTTAACAATTGAATGGAAACTCCTATTTATACTAAACCTAAAAATTAGATAAAAATCGTGTAAAAGTTGAGCATAATCTCCAAAATATGGAAAAGAATCAAAATCTAACAAAATATGAAAAATTGCCAAAATTGGAAAATTCGCTAAATTTTTGGCCTGTACGGCCGCATGGTGTATTTCCATGCGGTCGCATGGTTCAAAAAAAATTTCAATTAAAGTTTCGGTACGCCACTGTGTGGCCGCATGGTGTTTTTGCTATGCGGTCACACAGGCTTATTTTTAGCCTCCAATTTCGTCGCTTGATAACAAATTGATCCAAGTTGATTCAGCCTTCGACCCGAACATGAAAGTTGCTCCATTTTGAGTCTTGAACATGGTTCCATCAATAGTTTCTTGAACGAGCAATCCCATCGCTTGTTTCACTTGCCTTGCCCTTGATCGCGTCATTGGTCCGCCATCGACTATCAACGGGTCTCGTCTCACAGTTGCCTTCGTCGGGCTTGACTCCTGGATCATATCAGAATGTTAGGGTGATTGGCCTTCCTTGGGTAGTTTCTGTCAATTTCAATATCATTAGAAATGACTATGCGCGAGTGGGTGGCCATCCTAGACCTCTTCAGGCTATGGAAGATTTTAATAATTGCATTGATAAGTGTTGTCTCTTAGAGCTACCAGTTTTAGGTAGAAAATTATCTTGGTGTAATGGACATGAAGGCTTGACCAGAAGTTGGGCGCAGCTGGACAGAACACTGGTAAGTAAAGAGGTGTTGCGTGATTTCCCAGAGGCAAATATGAAGTACCTGCCAGGTACATCTTCAGATCACCGTCCTATGACTATTCACTTGCAAAAACAGTATGCTTCTTATAGCTCGACCCCATTTCGATTCCAACGAATGTGGTGCGAGCATAAGTGTTTTTTGCCATGTGTGGAGGCAGCATGGAAATTGGGAGCAGAGATATGATGTTGAGTGGATTAGAAAAATTAGCGGCTAAATTGAAGGCTATTGAAAACGCTTTGAAATTGTGGAATAAATAGGTTTTTGGTAAGGTAGATAATATTATTTTGGAGTTAGAAGAACGGGTGTAGGCTTTCGATCACAGGTTACAAGACACATATTCTGATGATATAGAACAAGAATATTTGATTTCTAAAATTGAATTGGAGGAATGGCAAAGGAGAGAGGAAATTAGATTATCTCAACTAGTAAAAAAGAGATGGTTGACTGATGGTGATAACAACTCTAAATTTTATCATGTTGTAGTATCGCAGAGATGCAGAAAATCAAAGTTGAATCAGATGAAGCTTACAGATGGAACTATTCTATCAACATCGCAACAAATACATTCAGAAGCTGTGAAATATCTTTAGACTGTTCTTACAAGTGAGGAAAGCAGAACTTTGCTAGATTTATCATACCTCATCGAGTCAGCAATTTTGCAAAAGGAAGGAGAGACGCTATGTGCCCTACTGATAGAAGATGAGGTTTGAGCTGCAACTCTTTCGATACTAGTGGATAGTGCACCTGGGTCAGCTCTCTTTATCAAGTGCTAGGATATTATTAAAAGGGATTTAGTGGAGGCAGCAAAGGATTTTTTTGAACAAGGGGTGCTACCTCGATTTTATACATCATCATATATTTTGCTGATACCAAAGGTGGAAAATCCTAGTGGTTTTGATAAGTTTAGACCAATCAGCCTTTATTGTGTTGTGTATAAAATTTTTTTGAAGATTTTGGTTCAAAGAATGAGTGATATTCTTTCTAAGATTATCTCTCAAGAGCAAGGAGCCTTCATTCTAGGTCGGAGTATTTTTTAGTACATTACACTCACTCAAGAATTAGTGAATTCTCTTAATAAAAAGGTTCGTGGTGGAAATGTGATGGTTAAGGTAGATATGGCTAAAGCATATGATAGAGCAGAGTGGCAGTTCTTGCCTCATGTGTTATCATCTTTTGGTTTCCCGACGAGGTTTTGCAAGTTAATTTATCAATGTATATCTACACGATGCTTCTCAGTGATGATGAATGGAACCATGCAAGGCTTTTTTAAATCTTCGCGTGGTCTTCGCCAAGGAGATCCATTATTCCCTTATTTGTTTATTATCATGCAAGAGGTGCTGACTAGATTGCTGAAGAGAGGTTTTCAGGAAGGACGGATTGGGTGCTTCTCACACCCTAGAGGCGCAAGTGCAATAACTCATTTAACGTATGCTGATGATTTAGTAATTTTTACCAATGCAGGGAAAAAGTCTATTAGAGAACTCAAGAAGGTTCTATGTCTATATGAGAGCTGGTCTGGTCAAAAGATCAACAAGGCGAGGACCACTATATTTTTCTCAAAAAATTGCTCAGTGGCTTGGAAAGGAGAAAGACTAAGGGACACTAGTTTTAAGGAGGGTCGATTCCCAATTACTTACTTGGGAGTTCTGGTGGTCTAGGGTTGATTAACTACCCGCCATCTCGAGCCTTTGGTGGAAAAAATCAGAAAGAAAATTGCAGGGTAGAAGCTGCAATTGATGTCGCAAGGGGACAGACTGGTTTACTTCATCATGTCCTCACGTATATGGCTACCGATCTGTTGTCCGTGTTGAATGTTCCAAAATCTATTTTTAAGAGACTTAATTCCATCATCTTATCTTTCTTTTGGGGTGAGGCAAATGGGAGGACTAGGAAAAATGGTGTTCTTGGGATAAACTCTATAGACCGGTGGTGGAAGGGGGGATCGGAGTTAGAAAATTTGAAAATGTCCAGCGTGCCCTGCACATGAAGTTTACATGGAAATTAATGTCATCAGATTGCTTATAGGCAACTTTTTTTGGGGCAAAATATACTAAGCATGGTTTGATTTATGTTTCCACTTTGCGAAGTATAGGTTCTTGATTTTGGTTCTCTATTGTGGGATGCATCCCTGATGTGATTAACAATAGTTAATGGAGGATCAGGGAGGGCTCTATCTCGTTCTGGTATGCTCATTGGTTAGAGGATGGCCCGTTGGCAAGACATGCATGACATATTGATCAACCAACTCTCAGAATCAAAGATATTTGTTTGGACAGTAGATGGAATGTGGATCAATTATTGCAACTGGTAGGGGAAGACAAAGCCGCTAGTGTTATGGCTAAGGTAAGTAAGTGTAGAGAGGGGGATGATGTTCTTATCTAGAAACCGAGTAGTCAAGGAACCTTCTCTTCCAAGAGTGCATGGGACATGATTAAAATTTGAAATCCTCAAACCTCTTCGGGAAGTGGGTATGGCATTCTGCACTCCCAAAAAAAATTTCAGTGATAATGTGGAAGGCTTTTCTGGAGCTCTAAGTGTTGATAGTAGAGTTCGTCAAATGGGCGTAGCATTAGTTTCTCATTGTGATTGCTGCCTTACTAACCATGTTCTGAGTACAAGTGAGGTGGCAAATGAAGTTTGGAGGAAAGTTTCAGTGGCTTTGGGCATTCGGTGGAGATCTAAACAAAATTGGCATGATAAAGTACATTTATGGTGGGCCAACGCAGATAAAAAATCTCAGGCTGGGTGCTTACAAGGGCTACTTCCAACTATATTTACGTGGAGGCTATGGATGAGGTGTCGTAAAGCGAGAATGGAAGGTGTTCATGAAACTGTGGAGCAGATTTTTCGCTCGATAAAATTCTGGCTACAACAAGTGTCATCCAATCTGAAAAAAGAACAAGCTCTCTCGAGGTCAGAAGAATTACTTCTTAGAAACTTTGCTATTAATCCAATGGTGACACAAGAGAGACCTCTTCGAATCGTTAAATGGGCTAAACCTGCGGTTGGCAGAGTAAAACTAAATGTAGATGGAAGTTGTCTAGGCAATCCAGGTATGGCTGGCGATGGTGGGGTTGTGAGAGATGAAATGGACAGGTTGATAGCAGGTTTTTCGTCTTTCTTCGGATATGGCACTATCAACGAGGCCAAGTTGTGAGCGCTTATTGATGGATTGACCTTGTGTAAGTATTTGGGATTAAATCAGGTTGATATTGAATGTGATTCATTGTTGGTGGTCTCTTGGATTTTGACAAGGAAATGTGCGTTATGGTACTTGTGGGATTTTTGGGAAGATTTAATAGAAATTCTCAAGAATCTTGACTTTTACATCATGCTTCAGTACAGAGAAGCTAATCAGGCTGCGGATGAGTTGGTGAAATTAGGTGCGATGGGGAAGACAGAACGGTTATCATTTATGGAACTACCAAGATTTTGTCGAGGGTTGATCCGCTTAGATAGGGTGGGTGTGTTGTACATTCGTCAGAAAAAATAGGCTATTTTCTATTGTTTGATTATATTGTTATGAGCTTAGTCTATTCGTTAGTTTTATTGATTATTCGGTTGTTATTACGGTTTTCCTCCGCCTTAAGTGAGGGTTATTATGAATAAATGTCTGATGGGCTGTTTAAAAATAAAAATAAAAATGGAGCAGCGTATACTGATGCCTTGGCAATTCTTGTTCCAGATTTGATTGGGTTCCTTCTTTGCTAAATTTATATTGCTTTACTGAACTTTGACATATTTATGATTAAAACTAACAGATATATGAATATATCAAAGAAAAATGTTCAACCAAAAATAAATTATTCATTTTACTCGAAGAGAAGTCACCAATAAAAATAATTAATAACTGAGTTTAGTATAAAATTATATAAAAAGAACTAGAAATATAGGAATGTGAAATTTTGGCCTCAACTCCCTGAATAAGGCTATCGCAGATAGAAAGAAGCTGAATTTATAGCTTTTCTTACAACTTCTTCTATAGTAGGGCGGCACTTGAATCCCAGAAACAATGTTGTTTCTTTGAACACTACATCCCATGAATTCAACCAAGTGTGAATAGATAATTCGATTTTTATTTCATCAACCAAAACATTCAAATTTAGGGGATCACAGCTTACTACATATTGCCCAACTATTTATGCGCTTGTTTGAGCCCTAACCAAAATGCATTTGGAATAATGTTTTATTGAATAATGCGTGGTTAAAAAATAAGAAATTATTTTTAATTAACGTGTAATATTATTTTATGAAAGAATATGTGATTGAAACTGAATTTTTGAAAAAATGAGTAAATGTGAAAAATGAGGGCCGACTTTGTAAGAAAGTACTGAACTTGGTTCTGGATTGTCCTTTTCGTGATTGGTATTGGAAATTCTAACACAGTAAGAAATTAAAACAAATATAATGAAGTCGTAATATAAAGTATGTATCCGAACTCTTAAACTGTAAGAAAGTGGAAAAAAATAATTAATATTATCCGGGCTACACTTTTAATAATGTGGAATGATTCAGGAGTTTGCTAATTGTTGGTGTTGGAAGAAAACGGGTTGGGTCGGGGGCCTATGGGGGTTTGACCCGACCCAACCCGTTTTCCATGAAAGTGAATTTTGGCGGGAGGGGTTGAAAATTGAATTTGAAAGTTGACCTCCCCACCACCCATAACTCCCATCAACTTCCATTATTCATTCTTTCTAAAAGAAAAGCAAAAACAAAACAAAAATTCGGGTTAAGGGAGTGAAAGAAAAATACATGAGGAAAAATACTTGATTTTTGAAAGATAACATCTCAAATTGGATTCTTGGATTGTGAACAACAAACTTCTTCCTTGGTGATCAAGTTTTGACCAAGAAGCGAGTACAATGTGGTGTTGGAGGCAAGCAATCAATAGGCAAGTAATTCAACCCGTTTTTGGGATTTTCAAGTAAGTTTCACAATTTAAATTCGGTTAAAAGCATGATAGCATGTTTTACATTGGTATCAGAGCCTGAGTAGGTTGTTTCTTGCTTAAATACATGCTGTAAATGTTTTAGATTGAATGAAATGCATGAATTCCCGTTTTCTTTGAAATCTTGAATGTCGTTAAGGGCAAATTTTGATATAATTCATATAAATTCATGAAATTTATACTGTACATTCATGATATTATGGAGATCATTTCTGGAAAATTTCGTGCTATTTGGCTTTGTATTTTGGGAGTAAAATAAAACCCTATTTGAGAAAATCAAAACTTTATCGCATGATAATTTCTTGTACTTTAAGTTCCATGCTGCCCATTTTATATGTTTGGATACATCTTCTCGAGATCTTTCCAACGGTATAATGAACATAAAATTTGGCCTTGAATTGAGGAAGTTATGACATTCCGAAGTTTTGACAAAAAACTACCCATTTTGAAAGACGATGAACAGTAACCCGAAAAAAAAATTCTAAAATTGAAACTGTAGCAGTGAAGGTGGGAATTCCTAATTACATTTTAAAAAATTACATGTTGGTCCCAACAATATTGTAAGTGCAATTTGAAAAATCGTATGTTGGTCCCCACACTTTTGAATGTTAAATATTTCAAATGTAATTTGGAAAATTGCATGTTGGTCCCTCAAATATTACAAAATGCAATTTTTAGTCCCAACGCTTTTTTCAATGGTGTTTATTCCAATACCAATTTGAAAAGTTGTGTGTTGATCCCAACATGATATTTTTTTTTTTTTTGGAATTGATTATTCCAAATTCAATTTAAAAGATTACAAATTGGTCCCTCAAATATTCTTGATTTTTTTTTATACAATTAAAATAATTTTCAGATAATCAAAAATATTTATATATGCAATATTTTGGGACTTTATTAAATCCTGAAATTTTTTTTAAAAAAAATCAAGAATATTTTTGTTAAGTGTTGTTAAGTAGTATTTGCCTAGTGAGAGTTTTTTTTTTCATTTTTTAAAATGAAAAATACTCTGAAAGTATTTGATATACCACATTTTCTATACATTCATGAGTGGTGGATCTCGATTAGGTTATGCGATCCATTGTGACTAGTTTTTCAATTATTGTGCTTGATCTGATATGGCTGGATCAACACATGTTTTTAGCATCCTTAGAGGAGCAGCTAGTAGAGCACGGGCCGTGGAACGTGTTGAAAAATTACGTGCTTATAAAAACTATGAAATGGATCCACGACATAACCTAGTACAACACATAAAATATCTCGAAGCAATGCATCGAGAAGTGATACATTTGGGACAATATGTATGTGAGGTGGAAAGTATGTATCATCTAATGAGAACGTTTCCTAAATATTGGCATGATATTGCTATTGGAGTTTTGGATAATTCACCACCTCTATGCTATAGTTATTTGGTTAGGATCTTGAAGAGAAAATGAAATTCAGAAAATGAGATTTTTGTGATTAATTTAGATATATATGGTTTGTTCAAAATCATTGAACAATGTGAATTTTATTTCTCATGTTTAGTAGTTGTTTAAAGATGTTTAATATAATTGAATGTATATATTTGACATTTTGATATTAATGTATATGTTTTATATATGTCAGATTTATTCAAAATTTCTTATTAATTTTGTACATGATTAATCTTTTACTTTAGTGGGAGTTCTAAGGATGAAAGAGTTTAAGTTATTCTGACTTAGAACCTGTAATTTTACACTATGAAATTAATTTTGTGATAATGTAACATTTAAGACAATGGATGATGACTGAGAACTTAGTGAACTTTCAACTTTATGTCTAATGTGAAATTATCATAAAACTTAATTTGTATGAGTGCAAAATGATGTGTGCATAAATAGACATTTATATGATTGTCTCTAATATTTTGACAGACCATGGCATCTAAGAATATCATAGCTGACTAAATAAAGGTGACAAATTGAATGGCGATAATTATAATACTTGGCGCCATAAAATTTGGTATGTGCTGGAGGAATAGGACTGCCTTGAGGACATTAACCACGGATAGAAGACCCAGATGTGGGTCAAACTGCTCAACAAAGAAGAGATCAGGAAACTTACTAGACATGGAAAAAGAAAAATTCCATTGCTCGTGCAATTTCGATAAGTTCTGTGGTGGATGATCTAATACATGAGTGTGAGCAGTTCTCGACTGCTCATGACATCTGGACATATTTGAGAGATAAATACAGTGGTACTAGTGTGACTAGATTGAGGCAGCTGACTATTAAATTTGACGCTTACAAGAAACTTCCTAATCACAATATCACACAACATGTGAGGATCATGTCTACTATGATTAGGGAATTGAAGTCAGCTGGTCATATACTCTCTGATAAGTAATAAGTTTAGGCTTTGATTCGCTCTCTTCTTGATAATTAGGAACATCTGAAAGTCAATTTAACTCATAATGATAGTATCAAAATATTTGTTGATGTTGCCCGCCATGTGGAACTAAAAGATGTTGCTGCAGTTAAATTTCTAGGACAAGCTTTTGTGGCTGAATCTAGTTTTGGGAAAGCTTCAGGCTTTAAATGTAAGAAAAACTGGTTCAAAGGCGGGAAATGGAAGGGAAAAGAAATTGGACAGAGACCTAAAAAGAACAAACACAAGCGCAATAAGAAGGGTAAATGGTTTGGAAAGAAGAAAGAAAAGAGCAAGCTGAAATGCTTCAACTGTCAAGTTCTGGGTCACTTTGCTTGGGAATGCCCTGAGCTAAAGAAGGTAGCTCTTATAAATACTTCTCTTAGTGTTGTTTATGTTTCAAGCACTGTTACGCTAACTGAATCTTATCCTATATAGATTGTAAACTCAGGAGCGACAGACCATGTAACCAGAGATCGAGAAGCTTTTGTGGAGTTTCGTTGATTTTCAGCTGGTACAAAGTGGATATATGTCGGAAAAAATGATAGAGTGGAGGTAAAAGGGATCGGTACATGCAAGTTACACTTGCGTGGTGGTCGTACTATTCTCCTTTATGATGTCCTGTTTGCACCGAGGATAAAAAGGAACTTAATTTTCGTTGTTGTTCTTTTAAGATTAGGTTTCAATTTGAACTTTTGTAGTAATTCTATTCGTACAATTATGATGTATTTTATGGATCTGGACATATAGAATGTGGCTTTATAGTATTGGATTGTGATCCAAACACTTATAATTATTATGTTGACAGTTGTTTTTCTATGAATGTATCTTCTTATTCTTCTAAAGATTTGAATGTTGATACATCTATATGGCATGCTAAATTAGGACATATTGGACAAGAGAGAATGAATAGTTTGGCAAAAGAAGGCTTGCTAGGTTTAATCTCTAAGGTTTTGTTACCTACTTGTGAACATTGCCTAATCGGAAAAACAACACGAAAATCATTCAGTAAAGCTTTAAGAGTCGAACTTCCACTATAGTTAATCCATTCAGATATATGTGGCTCGAAGAATATGAGGGCAAGATATGGAGTCTCTTATTTCATTACTTTTAAAGATGATTTTACGCGGTATAGCTATTTTTATTTGATTTCTCATAAGTCGGAGGCATTGGAATGCTTTAGACAATATTTAAATGTGGTAGAAAATCAAATAGATAGAAAGGTAAAAGCCTTGAGAACTGACCAAGGGCGTGAATATCTATCCGAAGAGTTCAAAAAACTATGTGATGATTAGGGAATCATTAGGCAATTAACTATTCCCATTACATCTCAACAAAATGGTGTTGCTGAGAGGAGGAATAGAATGTTTCTAGAAATGGTGAGGTCCATGATGGCTAACTTACCTATTTCCTATTGAAGAGACGCTTTCTTCACTACGACCTACATTCTGAATAGAGTTCCTTCTAAATCAAAACCTACTACACCATATCAGCTTTGGACAGGTAGATCCCCTGATTTAAGTAATCTTAGATCCTAGGGATCAGCTGCCTATATCCATGATTCCTCAAGTAAGTCTGAAAAATTGGTGCTCAAAGTAAGAAGTGTATCTTTGTAAGATACTCAGACCGGTCTAAAGGATATATGTTCATAGGTGAAAATCAAGATGGGACTATAACTGAGATAGAGTCATGCGATGTGACATTCCTTGAGAGTGATTTTCGTAGTAGAGGAGAAATTAAAAAGGGATAACCATTATATAAATTAGATGATAGAGTTGTACTTGATGGATCAACTGAGGTGCAAGAGGAAACACTTCCTCTTGTTGTTCCAAGTGGGAGTAATTTATCTCCAACTCCGAGTGACAGTCACATCGAAGCTTTCACTTCGTAAGAGTACTAGAAAAAGTATGCCTAAATGTCATTTCGAGATTGAAGGATAAGTTTTTCTAGTATCTCTTAAAGATGGTAAAGAACCAAGTTCAGTACAAGAAGTTTTATCATGTCCTGTAAAGGAAAAATGGAAGAATGCAATGGAAGAAGAGATGGAGTTTATGAAATCAAATCTGGGCTGGGACTTGGTTGATCTTCCATCTGGTCGAAAAGCCATTGGGAATAAATGGGTTCTCAAAATAAAGCAAAAAGCTGATGGGACTATAGAGAGGCATAAGTCTCGCTTGGTGGCCAAAGGTTATACTCAACATGAGGGTAAAGATTATGAAGAGACCTTTTCTCTAGTAGTGAGATTTACTTCAATTCGTCTACTCTTAGCTATCGTGGCACGTTTAGATTTAAAATTACATCAACTAGACGTGAAGACTACATTTTTCAATGGAGAATTGGATGAAGAAATCTACATGCAACAACAAGTAGGTTTCATTAGAACAGGTCAAGAGAATAAAGTTTGTAAATTGAATAGATCAATCTATGGCCTAGAGCAATCTTCTAAACAGTGGTACTTGAGATTTGACAGAGCGGTTATCTCGTACAACTTTGTCATAATGGATGAAGATCACTGTATTTATTTGAAAAAGTCCAACGAGAAATTTGTAATTTTATCTCTTTACGTAGATGATATCTTGTTTGCTGGGAATGATAAGAAGTATATTAAAATCATTAAGAAATGGTTGTCTTCAAATTTTGAAATGAAGGACATGGGTGAAGCAGATTACATATTAGGTGTTAAAATCTATAGAGATCGTTCAAAGAGACTTCTTGCTCTATCACAAAAGTCATATATAAAGAAAATTCTTGAACGTTTCAAAATGGAAAATTGCAATCCCATTGACACTCCTATATCAAAAGGCGAAACTCTAAGTCTTCGCATGTGTCCTAAAACTCTCAAGGAAAAAAAGAAATGTTCAGAGTTCCATATTCCAGTGCGAATGGGAGCTTGATGTTTGCTATGATGTGTACTCATCTCGACATTTGTTATGTCGTAGGTCTGGTTAGCAGGTACAAATCCAATCTTGGAAGAGTGCATTGGAAAGCTGTTAAAAGGATATTGAGATACCTGAAAGGTACTGCTAATTACTCCCTGTGCTATCAAGGAAATGATTTGTGCTTAAAAGGATACATAGATGGTGATTGGGGTGGAGACCTAGATGAGTGCAAATCAACTTTGGAATATGTATTCTTACTTAATAATGGCACTATCTCTTGGAGTAGCAAGAAACAGACATGTATTTCCTTGTTCACAATGAAAGCAGAATTCGTAGCATGTGCTTTGGCAGTAAAAGAAGCTATTTGGTTAAGGAGATTCTTACAGCATCTAAGAGTCGTTAGTGGTGATGTAAGACCTATATTAATCTACTGTGATAGTCAGGCTGCTATTGTATATACTAAGAATCCCAAGTATTACAGTAGAACCAAACACATTGATACAAAATATAATTTTGTAAGAGACATCATAGGCAAAAAGGAAGTAAGTTTGTAGTATATTTCTACGCACCAAATGGTAGCTGATCTACTTACAAAAACGTATCCCTAGATATATATTTATGACACATGTTAAATCTCTGGGATTGCATAGAATTTGAATTGTACACTATGTGAACTTATATGTCCATTAATGAACAATGTTTTGAGTTCACATGTTAAGAGTAATCTTTTATCGTGATTTTTAGATTACAATTGCATATGCACACACAAACTATGTCAAACAAGTTGAGATTGGTTCACTCACACGAACAATCACCTCAGACACTTTGAGGTGTGCTAAGATGAGACACAGTAATCATATTGAGTACATGATACAGTCGTCTTGATGTGATATCAAGATGAGATTACAACAAGTAATTGGTATGGATTTTTTTTATCCATTAGACCTGTTTTTACAGCCAAATCGAGTTCTTGATTTGAGATTACCTAGAGGAATAAATATGAGGATAACTCACATTAGATATCGAGAAATATCTGAACTATGATCTGTACGATGTATTTGATTTGCAAGATTTGACATACGCCCTAAGAAAGGGAGAAAACATCGTAACACATGTTTCATACCATGTGTGCTTTAACGACCAATGAGAAATGAAAGAATTGATCCCTGCTTCTTCATTGTGTGAGTCTCTGAGGCACACTTGACCTCATTTATATATAGCCTTATGACTTTTGACTATTTCTCGTAGTTTTATTTCAGTATTGCTACTTTAGCATGTTACTAATAACTATGGTTGATTCGATTTAATGGGACATGTCTAGGAAAGCAGCTGATTTGAAATGAAGAGATTCAAGTTGGAAAGGAAGACGATTTAACTAACTCCTCAGCTTGTATTCACCGGCTGGACAATTGTGTTGATTATTTGAGTTTTGTGACATAATTGTTAATACAATATAAATAAGAAAGTTGAGTATGTTCTAAAATAAATTGAGAGGTCGAAAATACTCGAACTGGTTTTACAAGATATGTCGGGTACAGCGAGAAATATAATTCCTCTTTCAGAGTTGATATATATCCCTTATAGGTGTATAGTGTTGTGTGCTCTTAAATTAACTCCCTAGTCGCACGATCCATTTACCTGTATGAACTTGGAGATGTTGAGATTAATATAATTGATATTATATTAGAATCAGGTCAAGCCCATCATGTGCAAGTGAGAGATGTTGGAAGAAAATGGGTTGCACATATGGATTGACCCGACTCGACTCGGTTTGCATGGAAGTGAATTTTGGAAGGAATGGTTGAAAATTGAATTTGAAAGTTAACCTCCCCACCACCCATAACTCCCATCAACTTCTATTATTCATTCTTTCTAAAAGAAAAGCAAAAACAAAACAAAAATTCGGGTTAAGTGAGTGAAAGAAAAATACATAAGGAAAAATGCTTGATTTTTGGAAGATAACATCTCGAATTGGGTTCTTGGATTGTGAACAACAAACTTCTTCCTTGGTGATTGAGTTTTGACCAAGAAGTGGGTACAAGGCAGCGTTAGAGGCAAGTAATCAATAAGCAAGTAATACAACCTCGTTTTTAGGATTTTCAAGTAAGGTTCACAATTTAAATTCGGTTAAAAATATGAAAGTATGTTTTACAATTGGGGTTACTTACATACATTTGGAAAACGATCTTTCTTTCTTTTTTTATCAAGAATGTGTTTTGCTTTTGTTAGTGTTTTCTTTATTTATCGCAAACCATCTAATTTGCTTACATAATCCATGTGGCAAAAAGTAGTCCAAGTTTGTATATGCAGTGACTATGGATGTTTGTAAACTCCTAAGACTGAAACTCGTACTTCAGATTTTATTTTGGGATTAGACCAAAAGTTAGGCTTCTATAATGTTTGTGTGATGACAACGTTTCTGGCGACTTGATTAGATTATACCGAGTTACATAGGAATATATGAAACACAATCTATCTTATAAATAAATTTATGCCAATCTTTTATCCTCTATAAGTAGAAAACCATAAATTGCAATTGTTGGTAGTGGTTCCTAGTCTTATTTCCCTGTCTCGTGCTTGCTGAAGTTGGTCCAGATGTCATATCAATAGAAAGAGGCAAACAGTCTAACAAGAGGACATGACATTGGTTCTTCAGTAGTTCAATGAATTTTACATCCAGAAAGCTATTCTTTCTTGAAGAGTTTTTCCAGTAATTTTAGATTTCATTTCTCTATTAACTTGTATGCTGTTTGGATTCTAACTATGCTTTTGTTAGATTCAGCAAATCGAAATGCACAGGACAAAACCAGATGTGATAGTTTCCTTTTTAATATGCATTTTGCATGTACTTGATGGCCTTGACCTGAATATCATGTATTTTCTGATGTCTAAAACTAGAAGGGTAGAATGCATTTCAATTTACTACAGTGCTAGATGCCTTGACATAATACCACGTGATATCCTATCATTGGATATTTTAAAGTACAATCAGTTTTGCAATCCAATCATCTACTTGTTCAAATTTTATTTGTTCAAAAAAAAAAATAGGGATGGGGAGCTTAACTATGCAACTGCATGGATTAAGCCCATGTGATTGCATAAGGGCGTCCCGAGAGTTTGAGGGGGGCGCCTGTGCTATAACCATGAGGTTGCAAGGTTGAAAATTATGACCATTATGATCCGTTTTTGAACTTTTTTGTTTAAAATTGGTAGCCTTTCAACCCAATTTAGGCACCACTTCGTGAGAGCTTGCTAATGCCTATAAATAGGTGATCCTAGTGTAAGGAAAAAATATTGAATTCCATTGAGATTTATCCCCAAATTATTCTTCCAAATATTGAAAGAAAAAGAAAATTATCACATAATCATTCCATTTCTTTTCAATTGTTCATTGTGAAGACACATTTTTGCTTTTGGTATTCTTCACATCAAGGCTTGTTTAATCCTATGAACAGTTTGCCAGAAATCCTTAAAAGCATTTGGAAATGAGGCTTGAGGATAGCGAGATTTATTTCATGGTCAAACCTTCATTGATAAATTTATATTCTTCCATTCTTTGTGTTTTATTTTTCTTCTCCATTACCATTATTTTCCAACAATCTCAATGTTAATTGATTATTATTACGGCGATGGAGACGGAATCTACACTTGCTACTATCAAAATGATGAATCAAGACTTGATACGCATGGACAACTTCGATGGCGCAAATTTCACAAAATGGTAAGACAAACTTAAATTTCTGTTAACGACCTTGAAGATTTTCTATGTGCTAGATTCAAAATTGGAGTCCATTCTTGATGCAACTGACAAGGATACAGAAGAAATTCATGCAGAAAGGAAACAGGAAGATGACGAATTGATATGCCATGGTCATATCCTAAATGCATTGTCCAATCGTCTCTATGATCTTTACACCAACACGACATGGTAAAAGAAATTTGGTACGCGCTAGAAAGCAAATACAAAGCCGAAGAGGAAGGTACCAAAAAGTTCTTAATATCTAAGTATTTTGATTTTAAATTCTTGGATAATATACCCTTATTACCTCAAGTACATGAGTTATAAATAATTGTAAACAAATTGAAAGTGGTAAAATCGAAATTCCCGAAACTTTTCAAGTGGGAGCAATTATTGCTAAACTCTTCGGTTCTTGGACAAGATATAGAAAGAAGATTCTTCACAATTCCGAAAACTTTTCTTTGGAAGATATACAAAAACATCTTCGTCTTGAGGAAGAATCAAGGGCAAGCGATATGATTGAAGACTCTTATGATGGCTCTTCAAAAGCCAATGTCATGGACAATGTGGACAACTCCAACAAATTTAAAAAGTAAGGGAAATTTCTTGGTCCTAGAAAGGATCAAAGGGAGTTCAAAAACAAAGTCAAATGACCTTGCTATGTTTGGAGACACTATGCTAAAGATTGCAAGCATAGGAAACAATAAAAGAAAGACGGACAAGTGAACTCCGCTGATGAAATTATTGCCACAGTAAGCGAAATTAATGCAATCCAAGGCAACGTTCCGAGCTGGTGGTAAGCTACATGTGCTACAATCCATGTATGTTATGATAAGTCTCTCTTCAAAACTTATCATGATATTGACGACAATCAAAAAATACAAATGGGAAATAAAAGAAGATCAAAAGTGATTGGCAAAGGAAATATTGAATTCACTTCACTTTGGGAAAGAAAATTACTTTGACAAATGTCTTACATGTACTGAAAACGAATGGAAACTTAGCAAGTGGTGTACTCTTGTCAAAATCTGGAATTAAATCTATTTTTGAATTTGGAAAGTTCGTATTAACCCATAATGGGCACTTGGTTGGAAATGGCTATTCCATCAAAGGAATGGTCAAACTATGTACTATTGAAGATAACTCAAATAAAATTAAATCTTTTGCATATGTTACCGATTCATTTAATTTATGGCATGGTAGATTAGCACATATAGAAGTTAATATTACGAAAAGAATGGTTAAATGTGGATTAATATAATATGATAAAACCTTAGGTGCCTTTAAGACTTATAAAATTGAAGTTGAAAATCAATTAGGAAGAAAATTAAAGACTTTAAGAAGTGATAGAGATGAAGAATATTTTTATAATGAATTTAACATATTTTGTGAACAAAATGGAATAATATATCAAACTTATGCACCTAGAACACCAAAACAAAATGGATTAGCAGAAAGAAAGAATAGAACCTTTTTGGAAATGATAAGTACCAAGTTGTTAAATTCTGAATTACCTTTTAACCTATGGGGTGAAGCCTTACTTAGTGCTTGTCATATAACAAATAGGATTCCTATGAAAATGAATAAAATGTCCCCATACGAGATTTAGAAAGGTAAAAAACCAATTATCAATTATTTTAAAGTGTGGGTATGTCTTGCCTATTGTAAAAATATGGATCCTAAGAGAATCAAGTTAGGTCTTCGAGGTATCAAATGTGCCTTTGTAAGATATGCTCTCAATAGCAAAGTCTATAGATTATTAAATCTAGAATCAAATGTTATAATATAATTAAGATATGTGGAATTCTTCAAGAATGTAATGGTAGCTACGAAATCTGAATATAACAAGGATATTCCAACCTTTTCACCAATAGAAAGATCTGTAAGAGATGTTGAAAGTGATCTTCGAAGAAGTAAAAGAACTAGAAAGGAAAAGAACTTAAGATCAGATGAAATAGATTTCGACTTTTTTCCTTTTACTTAGTAGAAGGAGATAGGAAAGATGATGTAAGAACAATTTCCTTTGTTCTTCAAGTGGAAAGTGATCCTAAAACTTATAAGGAAGTGATGCAATCTAAAGATTGCGTGTTTTGGAAAGAAGCTGTAAATAATGAAATGGATTCTATTACTTCTAATAACACTAGGGAAATAGTTAACCTACCAGCAGGCTCTAAAGTGATTGGTTACAAGTGGGTATTTGGGAAGAAATATAATCCCGATGGATCACTTAATACCTAAAAGGCTAGATTAGTGGCTAAAGGCTATCGCCAAAGGGAAGGAATTGATTACTTTGACACATATGCACCCATAACTAGGATAGCCTTGATCAGGATCTTATTTGTATATTAGCATCCATCTATAATCTACATGTTCATCAAATGGACGTCAAGACGATATTCCTAAATGGAAATCTCAAAAAGAAAGTCTATATGGAACAACCAGAATGGTTTGTTCTATCAAGAAATGAACATAAGGTATGCAAATTAATCAAATCCTTATATGGAATAAAGCAAGCTCCCAAAAAGTGGTATGAGAAATTTGATTCTAAAATAATGTCAAATGGATTTAATCACAATTCAGTAGATAAATCTTCTACACGAAAGTGAATGATAATATAATCAAATTAGTATGTTTATATGTTGATGATATGGTAATTATTAGAAATAATATTGATGGGATTAAAGAAACAAAAAGGTCTCTGTCCTCTACTTTCAAAATGAAGGATCTTAGAGAAGTGAACAATATCCTTAGTATCAAAGTTAAAAAAGATAGTCCGGATTTTTCATTAAGCCAATCACATTATATTGATAATGCGATAAATAAATTTAAACATTTGAATGTTAAAGAGGTTAATACTCCTATAGACCTAAACATCAAATTGATCAAAAATGAGGTAGAGTAATTGCACAAATAGAATATGCAAATGCAATTGGAAGTCTTATTTACGCATCACATAATGTATGAGACCTAATGTGGCATTTGCTATAAGTAAACTACGTAGGTTTACTAGCGACCCAAGTTCTGAACATTGGAAGGCCATCGGAAGGGTTCTTGGTTATCTAAAGAAAACCAAAAACCTTAGACTACAATATGCAAAATTTCCTAAAATCTTGGAAGGATATACCGACGCAAGTTGGATATCGAGTGCGGGAGAGAATAAATCTACTTTATGTTGGATATTCACTCTTGGAGGTGGTGTAGTTTCCTGGAAGTCTAAGAAGCAAACTTGTATTACTCATTCAACTATGGAATCAGAATTTGTAGCATTGGCCGAAACCAGGAAAGAAGCTGAGTGGCTAAGAGATTTATTATATGAGATACCTTTAGATATAAATGATATCTCTTCTATACCTATTTTGTATTATAATGAAGTCACTCTAGCTCCATCATATAATGAAGTATACAATGGAAAGTCTAGACATATGAGTCTAAGACACAAATATGTACAAAAAATTAATCAAGCATGGAGTAATTTCTCTTAAATTTGTTAAGTCTAGTGAGAAATTAGCCGATCATTTACCAAACCTCTCATAAAACAGTTAGAAAGATCAACATCGAGTAAAATGGGATTAAAACTCCTCAAATAGATTCACCAATAACAGCAACCTCACCAAAATATACTAAAACAGTACATATAGGTTCAAGGGGTAATAACAAGTTATTCGATAAGTGGATGGATTCAATACTATTAAATACTATCTTTGAAAATTAGTGTTGGTTGTTACTGATAGAGGGATGAGTTAAAATAAACTCTTAATACAGTTCAGTACGGGTTACAAGTATCTGTAAAAGTAACAAAGATACTGGAAGAACTTTGCCTATGTGAACTTCGAGGTGGTGTCGCCTCATTAGAGAGTTTGAGTTTTCTCTCTTTAAAAGTTCAATGAAACATGATTAGTGTAAGGTCATATTAGCACTAAGCGAGTTAGGGGAACTTGTGAAAAGTTTAACGCTTGTGTGTGTAATTTCATCGATATTGTCACAAAGAATAACTTGTTCAAGGCACACTAGCCACCTGGAATTCTAATAATACTTTTATGAGATTTACACTATGAATAGATTCAAATCGAAAAATATCTAGTTCTTATACATAAGTGTTGATATTTGATTTTGTGATTAATATAGATTTTGAACAACTGGACGATTGTTGGAATTTTATTTGTTCAAAATCAAAGAAAAAAGGGGCTTAACTATGCGACCAACAAATGAAAGAAAAAAGGGGCTTAACTATGCGACCGCATGGATTAAGCCCATGCAATCGCATAAGGGCCTCCCAAGAGTTTGCAGAGGGCCTATGATATAACCATGCGACCACATGGTTATAGCCTATGGGTCGCATGGTTAAAAATTGAGACTGTTATGAGCCATTTTGACCTTTTTTGTTTAAAATTGTTCACCTATCAACCCAATTTAGGCACCACTTCGTGAGAGCTTGCCAATGTTTATAAATAGGTGATCCTAGTGCAAGAAAAAAAATATTGAATTCCATTGAAATTTATCTCCAAATTATTCTTCCAAATATTGAAAGAAAATTATCACATAATCATTCCATTTCTTTTCACTTGTTTATTGTGAGGATACATTGTTATTTTTGGTGTTCTTCACATCAAAGCTTGTTTAATCCTACGAACGGTTTGCCGGAAATCCTTAAAAGCATTTGGAAAGGAGGCAAATAACGTTTAAGGATAGCGAGATTTATTTCATGTTTAAGCCTTCATTGATAAATTTTTATTCTTCCCTTCTTTGTGTTTTATTCTTCTTCTCCATTGCCATTATTTTTCAACACTACTGCCACGTACACATCTGTCAACCTTCCTGTCATTTTCCTTTTGGCAAAGTAGATTAATCCTTCATTTTATTAGTTAAAGTCTTTTTGTTCTTGAAGTTGTTCATTGACTGCCTCAGCTTCTGATATACATAATTTCATTTTGAAAGTTCATTTATGAAAGAGTTATGTGGCATGTTTAATACACACTAGTGAATGGGACCCGATAGAGTAAATTACTAGGTTCTAGTTTTTTTTTCTTCTGTAATATTGTCGAATTCTGTACGGACTTGTCAAATGAATCAACTGGTTACTGAGTGGTGCAGGTACTTGGAGTGACTGGAATCTACAACAAGAATTGGACGAAAAAAATGTTCACAAAAATACTGATCCGTGGAATTGGACGCGGCGATGCCAAAAAAAGGCATCACTAATATCAAAATCGAGGTTGCTGTTAACTCTGAATTCCAATATAATTCGAATAACTTGTTCAGAGCCAAACACAGCACATATATTGGAAACATAATTAACATGTTAAGACAAGACAAACATCATTCCAAATGATTCTGCTCCCAAAGACTCAAAACTCCACATGCCACCATTTATATTTGCTTAATAGTTAAGAATTATAACAAGTGGGTGAGACCAATGGCTTTTGTTGAAAAGGAAAAACAAAGAACCATAGGAAAGAATGTGCAAAGGCAGGGCACATGGGAATTGATTTTGGCTCATAATTATGTTATGCATATTTAGGCACATGATTGCCCATCATTTGGTCTTTGGTACTACCATTAAATATTTATTAGACTAATGTTATTTAGCACTACCAGTATTTTAACATCTGTCAATGTGACATCACTAGTGACACTAAATTAGAGGTTCAATTCGATAAATCACATAATTTCATCTTTAATTGAACATATAACGTAATGTCACATAAACTCGAGTTTTAATCATCACTAGTGCTAAATAGCATTATTCTATTTATTATCTTTATCCACGGCTTTTTCACACATCCACTAAAACTTTTATGTTAAGATAGGTGATTGTTTTGGAATAAGCAACTTTATTTGGTGTTCATACACTGCTTATTTGGCTAGCCAATGTTTTTAGTTAAATTATTAATCATTTCTCTTTGTTTGCTTTCACACTCAAGTTTTTCTTGAGTAACGAAAACGGGGACTTAGATTTACGAATAATATAATAAGCCCTTTTCGGCAAATAAAATAAAATAAAATAAAAAATAGATTTTTGGCAGATTTTGATAAAAGTTGTTGAAACGTGTGGTTGGAAAGTTGATAATATTATGTCTCATAAAATGTGTGAATGAAAATAAGTTTGGTGGAAAAATGAGTTTTAGAAAATGAGAAACATATTACTCTATATTAGAGTAAGTTCTTCCAAAATTGATATTTGGTCGATTAGTGAATTTATTGAGCGTTTAGCTTGTATCGTCATGGAAAATAAAAATCTATGACACAATCGACGGTAAGCTAATTCTAGCTTTTTACTAAAGCTGAATGCTTTATTAGAAGAGTGCATGTGAAAATGCTTTAATAAAACATAAAGGGGCAAAGCTGCAATTGTTATATTTTGACAAAGCCAACTAAAATAGGGACAATGGTCCACTAATCCAAGAGAAAGTAACATAACATGGGACTTGTCTTCATCATGTAATAGGCTACAATTTAAGAATTGTCAATTTTAAAGTTTAAACAATGATTACAATCAAGTTAAGAAATCTCGCATGCTGTGTGTGTGCTTGATTGCACCGAAAGAAGTAAATTTTCAAGTCTCACTGTTTTAAATTTCTAGCTCCAGTAAGACAAAATTGAGTTTAAATATAAAAGTTGGATTTAAATTTCATAAAAATAAAAGAATTTACCTCTTAAGAGATCGAATTTCATATTCTAGAATACAATAAAACTTGGACAAAAGCGAAATAGTTTTTTATTATTTTTTATACACCACCTATCCACACGCATATGTTGTCGTGGCAATGGGCTGACTCGGCTCTTGTAGAAATAGGAATAGTGACACCTGACATAATATTGTTTCCTTAAAGTAGAGATTCAGAAGTAGGTTCACAAACACCATCAATATCTATTAGAGGAGCAGCAATAAAGGCAATAATAAATATAAAAGTTGTGGTCAATAAGATATGGATCATCAAAACCCCAAACATTGGTAAAGATAGTTTTCAGTGCTCATTATCCGATTATACAAGCGACTTCATAGACTTTCGCAAAAAACCAGTCATTTTTTGACCTATGAGCCACCCAAATGGTCACGTGAAGTGGCCCACGAGCTGGGTCATTGGCCATTTTTGTTGACCTAGTCCACGAGATTAAGATGAGTCGAGCTCGTTGGCTCTTAAAAACCTTATCAGTTCAACTTGACTATTGGCTCGTCTTAATACGAATCCGACTATTCCATGTATCAGGGCTTGATCCTTTGCCATATGATAAGATACTGAATACTATTTATAAATGTTATTTCAGAGTTGAACAGAATTAGTTGAGAGATCGACTGACATTTTTATATGCCGGCTAGGAGATCTCCAAAAAATTATCTGCCTTTTTATTTATTTATTTATTGATAATTTATTAAATGCTGACAGCTTATCTATATTATTTAATAGTTATTAAAGAAGACTCAAAAGTTGATAATGAAAGTTGAGTAATTTATTCTTTCAGACTCTTCAAAGATGAAAAAAAAATGGTTAAATTAATTAGGAAATTGATCTTACAACTTGTTTAACTACTAATATTCTAGTGTAAAATTATTAAAAGTTATGTGGAATGTGAACAAATAAATAGGTTAATTTTGTATCCTTGTTACTGTCATTTGCAGAAAGGGGGATAAAAAGTACAGCCATTGATTCCATTTTGTCAATTTAATAGATTAAAAAAAAAAAAGGCTCTTGAATTGGTCAACGGGTAAATACCAAGTCAACTTAGAGCTTGAGTTGATATTAATACAATTAATTTACAAAATTCGGCTGTTTATCGGTACAATCGATTGATATATGTGAAATACTATCTTAAAGGCACAACGAGCAAGTTTAATATCGAAGTCTGATCGTAATTGTACTAATATTCTTTGTCACGTGAGTTATACGTGAACATTTATCTAAATTTTTTCAGATGAAATTAATTGTTGAGACACAAAATGTTGTTAAAAAATAAAGATTGTGAAGAAAGTGGACCTAGTACAAATATATCAATTTCCCTTCATCATGAAATTTATTTGGTTTGAAGTTGTTCAAATTGATGACATTATAAGAAGAATTTCAATTTGATTTCTTATATAAATTGGTACAACGTAATTGAGTATATATCATTATTCACAATAAAAACAAGAAAAGAAATTGATACTTTTATTTCTTTTTTCCTTACAGCTTGTTTGTGAGAAGCATTTTTCATATCATTTTTCCTCAAAATCATTTTTAGCTACACATTATATATTAACTTATAATTTTTCTTTACTTATTTAGCACACATTCTTATTAAAAAAAAAAAAAAAAAAAAAAAAAAAACACATTGGGAAGAATCTCACACAAAGAAGCCCTCAATCTTATTTGCAGAATCAAATTTATTCCTTTACTGATCAATTGTTGACAAATTAGAAATGGATTCTGGTGTGATTATGAGTTTCTAACCTTCAAAAGTAAGGTTTTATTTTGCCCTTGTTTGAGTCCCATTTTTTGGAATATAATGAATTTTTGAATAGTGTATTAATGGAAAATATGTGGTTAAAAAATAAAAAAATGTTTTGAATTTACGTGTAATATTATTTTATTAAAAAATATGTGATCAGAATAATGTCAAAACACTGTTGAAAAATACATTTTTTTTTTTCAAAAAAATAGGGCTCAAACAAGGGCTTAAATTTGTTAATCTAGGCCCCCACATAATCGGAATGGTCAAATGTTGACTTTAAAGTTAAGTGATTTGACGATTTTGTTATTCAGATATGAGTCACATGAATGATGCAAACTATTTAATGTCCCCATTAATGATTTTCAATCATGTTTTTGTACCCTATACTCATAGATTTAAATAGATTGATGATATATTAAAAATAAATAAATAAATAAATTTGAACTACACATTAGAGCTTTGTGAATAAGGTAAATTGAGCGATATACTAGGAAATAAGAGCTGCTTGTACACTGCGCCTACAGTTGACGACATATAACCTCACTTTGGATAGTTGAGAACCTATAAACACACTACATAAAATGTTGAAGATTCTAAACCCTAATTGTTACAAACCTATATGTATCTAGTTAATTAGAAATGATCTGCTAAGTACTGATTTTTAATTTATATTAAGCCCCCGTTTGATTCCCATTACCTGAAAATGAAAATGAGGGGAATAATATTTTTTAGAAAAATGAGTGGTTGAAAAAGGAAAAAAAAGTTTTCGATTTACGTATAATATTATTTTATAGAAGATTGTGTGGTTGAAAATAGGAGAGAGAAAAATGAAATGTAATGTAATTTAATTTAATAGGGATCAAACAGGGGCTAAGTACTTGATCATTTAATTGATGTGTCATGTCACTAGGTATAACTTATTATATCATTTCTCATGATTAATAGATATTTTCAAATTTGATTTTGTGACTAAATAAATTTATTTTTAAATAATTCCTAACCATGTCCTCAAGAAAACCATCTTTTCGGAATGAATTTTGCTACTTATATATAAAAATGATACATAAACAATTATTGAAAATAATGTGGAGGGAAAAGATTGAATGAAAATGTTGACTGTATTTTAAATTGACAAATAGTGAAGTGCTTTGTAGATATTATGTAATTATGTAAACTTTGATGTAAAATATCCGAAAAAGAAAATATCCTCTCCTTCCTTCCGTGAAATCGTACAATTATAAAGGGCAAGATCGTCACAGAAATAACTTGTCCATCTCACTATACACGTAGCACATAATTAGAGTTAAATGATGATTAGTAATATATTAATTGGATGGCGCGAAAACAACCGCCGCCTCTTTTGTCCTGTTCTCATCAACGACCCTTTAACTGAAACATCAATTATCTTTCTTCTGTTGAGAGTTCATCTTCAGCGCTGTGGAAATTTGTGGAGAATCTAGAGGGATTACAGTTACACATCACTAGCGGAAAATACGGGTACTTAGAATTATATTATGTGTGTGAAATAACGTATTTTTGTGATTAAACTATTTGCATTTCAATGTCAATTTCGTGCTTTTAAAAACTTTTTAATGCCTTTTTACAAATTTTCGCTGTTTTAATCAATTCTTTTTTATATGTGTTTGGATCATTTAATCGTTTTCTCAATTCCATCTTTTTGAGTAAATTGATGAATAATTAGGGGTTTTCTGTTTCAAGATTTTATGAGATTTGCGGAAAATTTATTGTTTATGCGTTTCAAAGTTTTTAGACTTTCGATTACAGTTTTTGAACATAAGTAGAAATTCTTATATTGTTAATTGTTGCTCTGTTTTTCTAGTGGATTCACTGAATTTGTTTTAAAAATATTTCTATCTGACAAAATATTTTTCTACTGGTTTTTGAAGCTTCTGTATCGGGATTATACATGAATCTACAGATGTTATCAGACATATGAACAAATTCTGACATAGCACAGAACATGATTTCCTGCTTTATCCATGTAAAATCCCTCTACTCTTTCAATATCTGGTTTTCTAAAGAAAAAGGTTCGCATCGATTTATGTTTCTGAATACCAAAAAAAAAAAATGCAAAAGGACAAAACGCTCTTATTTTTTGCTTAACTTCTCATAACGATGATTCATTAATTCAGATTAATATAAATAGACTTTAATAATTACTTTTGGTTTTGGTGTTTAGTGTATTTATGGTACCGTGTGTTTATTGAGATGAGCAGTGATCTCTACTTGCACATGGCCTCCATGTCCCTGTTCCCATATGCCGATAATTATTTTTCATTTTTTTCCCCATTTTTTATTAATTGTTGCACGTACAAACAAACCCTTAATCATTGTTTTGGAATTATTTTTGCGAATTCATTAACAGTTAGCAAAGCACCAAGAGCAAAATAATTACCATTTGAGTGGCTTTAAAGAAAAGGCATAGCTGGTCTCAAGACAATTATGTAATTTGCCTGACCTTTTTCTTGATTTTATTTTTTAATTTTGCCTCTGTGAGATTGTTGGTGATTGTATGTTTGTTTGTGAGCATTCATACATTAATCTTTTGTGTGTGTGAGAGAGAGAGAGAGAGGGGGGAATTTGAAGGTGTCATTTTCAAGAAGTTCCCTTTCATGAAACGGAGTTGGGTGGGGGAAGAAGCAGCAGGCAAGAAGATCTTTGAATGTGATTGTTACTTGCTGAAAATGTGCTTGTGTCTGAGTAACATGCTGAGAGCTCCAGCCCCAGCTAAGCATGGCACTCCCGTGAGATGGAAAAAAGGCTGGGAACCAAAGATAAAGGGGGAAAGAGGAAAGAAACTAAAATACATGTAGGAAATGAAAAGGCAAGAGGGGGACTCTTATCTCACAGAATTCCTGTTAGTTATTCTACACTTCCACACCCATTGCATTCCTTCTACTCTCAATTGTGAGAGAGAAACTTGCTTCCACCGTCTTTCTCTTTTTGCAACAGTGGACTGTATATGCTTTTCACCACTATACTGGCTGTTAAATTATGTATAGCCTCATTAGGTTTTTATTCATTTAATAACTTCTTTTTGCTGTTGCCTACTTGTGCGATTTGCCTTAATTTGGGTCAAGTTGTATTTGTAGGATACTGGGATCTGAGTGTCTGTAAAGATTTATTCCTTTGTTCATCTTTTTCTTTTTCGTCCCGCCTTATTCTTTTTTCCCCCTTTATTTTCCTATCTCGAGAATCTCTCATTCTCACTGTGAACTTATCTGGCAGATTTTCAGCAGCAGAAATGAACTAGTTGGAGCAATCAGTGTTATTGATCAGTAGATTTTGTGGTTTTTGTGAAAGTCTGTCCAAGTGTACATGCTTAGTTATTATTAATATGTAAAGGGGGACATCAATGTGGTCAAATGTGCACAGTCTGGATGGATGCATGTGAATCAGAGCAAGCATTACAGAAACGATTAACAGAAGAGACTAAAAGACCACCATTGGTTTCTGCTGACAACAAAAATGAAACCACTCGTCGGTCCCGAACCAGAGAAGTTAGTTCTAGGTATAGGTCACCTACTCCATCAGCAGACGCCAGTCCGAGTCATTCGCCAACTGTTAAGGCATCATCAGCCTCAACTTTGCGAGCCCCAAAGAGGGCTATATCAGCCGAAAGGAAGCGCCCCTCAAGACCGTCATCCCCACCTAGCCCATCTCCATCAACACCAATCCACGAGACAACTGCAGAAATGCTATTCGCATCCAGGAAAATAGAAGGTAATAAATTACCAGAGTCTTTATGGCCATCTACAATGTGCAATCGTGGTGTTTCTTTTCAATCAGATACCTTGACTCTTCCTATTAATAAGATGGAAAAAGCAGGGTCTCATGCTCTTTCAGTTTGCAATTTGAAGCCATCATCAAATATAGCCCATAGACAGGGTGAAACTCCTCCTGAATCTAGGAAGCCCACACCACAAAGGAAGAGCAGTCCACATAAAGGAAAAAATTCTGCTAATCAGTCCGAGAATTCTAGACCTGTCCATAGTTTGCATACTCGATTATTAGATCAACATCAGTGGCCAAGCAGGACCAGAGGAAAAGTATCCTCCTACATTTTGAACAGAAGTGTCGATATTACTGAAAAAAATAGCAAAATGTCATCTTTCTCCCATTCAGGAATGGGTTCACATCCCCTAAGGAGATTATCTTTTGATGGGTCAACTAGACCTTTGCAAAAATCTTCCAGTGACTTGTTAAGCTCAGTATCTAGTGATGAATGTGAAAGTTCGAGTTCTAATTGTTGTTCAACTGATGTCAGTTCACTGCTCATTCAAAAGCCTAGCTCTTCAAGTTCTTTTGATAGAACACCTTTTGTGAATCCTGCTGTTAGATCTCAGTCCCTGTGTCGTGGCTCACGTCCTGCTTCACCCTCTGTAACTAAAGGGATCATTCCATCTCGAGCAAAGACTGTCAGTTCCTCTTCATCTAGAGGTCCAAGTCCTGCTCGGGTAAGACCATCGAGCCCATCCAGACAACCTCAGAGTTCAACTTCTGTTCTCAGTTTTATTGCGGATATTAAGAAAGGAAAGAAGGCTGCAAATCACATAGAAGATGTTCATCAATTGAGGCTGCTATATAATCGACAGCTGCAATGGCGGTATGCAAATGCCCATGCAGATGCTACATTGCATGTTCAGAAAGTAAAAGCAGAGGTTTGAGTTGTTTTCTTTGTGGAACTTTGGCATTCCTTTTGTGGTCCGTATATATCCTATCATCTCTTTTCCCCTTTTAATTTCCTATTTTATGGTTTTCCCTGCACTGTTGTGTAAAGTAAGTTCATTTATTGGGAATAAGCCTTAGCTTGTTATTTGTGATGTAAGTTCTGTAACTGTGGTGGCTTCTCTTGGATACACAAATTGCTGCAGATGTTGCAGTTATTTTGTTTTCTCTTGGAACTGTGTTTTTTTGTGATGTATCTGGTGAATGCTAGGTATTAGCTAGTTGTTGAAGAATAGATTCTGTCATTGGTAAGATAATGAGTTGATGACAACTGGAGAACAATATATGCAATGTGTTCTTGAGAAGCATAGTTTATCATGCTTGACCTCCATTTTTACAAAAATGAAATTTTTCCAAACTCATTTTCATCCACACATTCTCTCATAAAATAATCTTACAAGTAAACCCAAAACTTTTCCTTATTTTTTAATGACACATTCTCCCAAAATCTAATTTTAATGGAGCCCAAACAGGGGCTATGCTTCAACATTTGCACTATCTGATCCTATATCATGGAATGAAGTTATATATGACCTGGATTAACTGATTAAGTCTCATTAGTTATTGCGTGTGTGCCTTTTTTGTTATTATATTAAGTTGGAATTCATTAACATAATATGAATTTTGTGCAGAAAACATTGCACAGGGTGTGGAGAACAATTGTAGATCTGTGGGATTTGGTGATCAAGCGAAGGATTGACATCCAGCAGCTGAGACTCAAATTGAGGCTCCGCGCTGTTTTAAACAATCAGGCAATAACTCTTTTACTACAACTTTCCATTTCAATTGTTTCAATGTGGTGTGGTATTTGTGATTGTCTATTCAATTTATTAAATTGATTGATCATGTGTGATGCTAAAAGATGGGAAAGGAATCCATGAGATCGAACATAGAATCCTGTTTAGAAGCACTGGCCATTCCAAATGAGACGTTGGGAGACAATCTGGCATGGTAGGAGAAACAGGAGTTCCTAATTATCATAAGCAATGGGGATTTGTGATGATTATCTGTCAGTTTGTGTAATAGGTAGTGGCCGCTGGTCACATAGATATTGGAAGCCTTACTTTACTTGAAGCAGCTATCCTGGTTTTACTTAAGATGAAGATAAAAATTTCCAAACCTTTATAATTTTTTCTTTGTGGATGTGTTTTCTATGTTTCTGACTAATAGTTGATTTCTATTGTAAATCGTTGTGACCATTGCCTGTGAACCTAAGTGCTTTTGCGAGAGAGATGTTATCGTTAAAAATAAAATAAAATAAAAAATGAGGTAATTAGTGCCTGGGATAGCCCGGTTTCCTGATTATAAATAAATAAAATAGTATTTTTAGTGATTGGCAGCAAAACCAGGGGTTTTTTTGGGCTAAGTTCTGGTCTACAACTTATAATATAAAAGATCAGTGAGTGACTGGTAGAAGGGAAAGTTGGTTCAAATTTTTAAATTGACAAAAAAGCAACATCATTGCTAAGCTAATTAGAGAATAATGAAAAATGAAAATGGATTCAATCAAACTTTTACAAATTTGGAATGTACAACTCTCTAGGACATCACTCGAGAAACTATCATATCTGTCAGAATCCTCCCTCACCATCTCAGCAGGCCATGGAGGACCCTTAAACTGTGTGGTTAATCATGGATATTTCTGATGTTCTCACTTTAAAATAAGTTCAAAGGGTGCTCATATATTTAGGCATGTCACTTTGGAAAGCATAAAACCTATGATTTCAAAATAGGAATTAGTAAATTCTCTCTTTTTGTTATTTCAAATCAAAGTTGAAACACAAAGTTATTATGCTGATTTTTTATTTATTTATTTATTTTGTAGTTTCAAAGTATGACATCTTCTGTTCTCCTTGAATGACAGCAAAGTCTAAACATAGAATAATTATTAAAGGAAGCGATGCCTGTACTTAGTTGCATCTTTCCTTAGACCACCTGCAATTAATTCTGTTCCAAAGACATACTTGTGAGCCACATTACCTTTTGTCCTGAATAGCATTTAGTTCCCATAGTTCCAACAGACAACCTCTTTGACACCATTTGTCACACACCGGCATGTTGGCCAGTTGGATGCGATAGTAACTTCCAATCCCACCAAGCGCAACCTGCAATAGGGCCTTATGAACTGCTAAAAAATGTGGGTGCATGGGCTGTGAAGAAACTCATAGGTTGCCAATATTTTCCTATTCAGATTTGGATTTCACTCTTTAAACTGTATGCTATATTTTTGCCACTTTGATTTCTTCTAAATCTTTTAATGTAAATGCAAACCGTTCAGGTTGCATGCCTTGATGATTGGGCTGCGATTGAAACACAACATTCCAACTCATTATCGTGTGCTATCCAAGATCTGCAAGATAGCACTCTCCTTGTTCCCATTACTGGAGGAGCAAGGGTAAGTCAGTGGACAAGTTCTTTAAGGTTCAATTGTGAAAAAGAAATTATTAATTCAATTTAAAATTTTCCAGGGAGATATTGATGTTGTTAAGGCAGCTGTATGCTCGGCCCTTGATGTGATGCAGGCAATGGGATCCTCTTTATGCTCTGTACTTTCACAGGTTAAATACTTCTGCTTTTGTGGTTATCATAGTCTAGCCCTGGTCAATAGGAGGGGGAGTGTTGTTGCATTGTTTAATAAATTAATCATTATAGTGTTTTACTTACTGCACACTTCAGCAGGCTACACCTACTGATGCAGAGTTAAAAGTACATTCCAGACATAGAAGAAATTAAAATAATTAGATTTAGGGTTTACTTTATTTTTTCTTATTGCAGTCATTGTTATTTTAAAACCATTTAGTTTGTTTCCTTATGTCGGAAACCCTGGTTCTCCTTATTCTAGTTTAAGACTCTATAGAATTGCTTGCTTTGTAACAAACCACCTTTTGATCATTGAATAAACTACACAGTCTTCTCTCTCTCTCTCTCTCCCCCCCCCCCCCCCCCCCCCCCTCCATCCAATTCTCTCTCTCTCTCCCCCCTTTAACTTCTCATTGTTAAGTTGTTTGTGTTCTTCGTCACTCATACATCGCATCCGAATCGAGGACGAGGAGTAAATTTCCAGGAATACTGCTTATCAGTAGTCCATCTCCACTTACAATTAAAGAATGGTGGTAGTCACACACCACATAGATCAAATTAATTGGTTAATAATTAGTCATCCTTGGCAGATGGTGAAATGCACGGAGAAGACAACAGAAACGCACAACCAAATTATACCCCTCTTATCTAAAAATAATACTTTCTGTTATTAGCGATTGTAGACTCTGTATTATTTCCTCTCTCTCTTTCGTGTACTGGAGAAACAACTGATCATGTTAGGGTATTAGGTTGACACTCTTCCAATCTTACATGCATTTCCAATTGAACATTGTATATTGAATGTGATCATAAGATGCACAGGCATGTTTATTGTTTCCTTCCCATAGTTTGATCTTGTATATCATACAGGTGGAGGGGATGAACTGCCTGGTCTCTCAAATTGCTGATGTTGCAGCAAAACAAAGAGCCATGCTTGATGAATGTGAAACACTTGCGGCTTCAATAGCTGCAATGCAGGTGAAATTATAGCTACGTTATTGCAATTATATGGTTGGAGTGAAATGGTTATCATTACGTTTTCTGGTACTGTTTGGGAATATTTTGTTGATGGAGAAATATCGAATCTTCTTTGAGGTCAAGAGTTGATACTGGCATTTACAAGTAGAACTCCAATACTCCGAGCTCTTTAAGTGTGCACTCACAGTCCTACATCATCATTTTGCCTAAATCTTGAAGTGTGTGTTTGATATGCAGCACTGGACAGTACAATAGAAAATATTTGAACTTCTTTTCTTCTTTAACACTCCAGAATTGTCCAGTACCCTATCGAAAAAGCCTGTAGTGGATGTGAAAAAAATAAGAAGAGTTTATCAGATTGCATATGAATATGTGAACCTCGATATTGATATCCCAAACGAAGATATTAAACCAAAGACCTAGCGTGACTTCTTTGTGGAAGGATTAGTTGCTGAGATATTTCTTCTCGGCCTTGATAAGAAATTTTCCTTCATAGAGTAGCTTATTTTTGTTCAAAACTTCAACACCACTTGTGATTTATTATTTGGCTCGTTTTTATGCTATATTTATATTTTACGGCGAGTGTCATACCTGCTTAAGTCGATTACATTGTCCGAGCAGGTGGAAGAATACAGCCTTCGGACATATCTGTTACAGTTGCAACAAGCTTGGGAAGACGGTGAACTGCTGACGTTTGGGAATTTTGACAAAAATCCTGGAGTTATCCATACGTGACACACTAACTACTTGAGCTCTTCCTCGCAGACGACCACAACACGGCCTTGGGGCTTTAGTGAGTGTATATTGATGTTTCTTTTGGTCACTTTTTAGGATAAAGCTCTGTGTAATGAGCCTTTTTGACAAAGGTTTTACCGATCCCTCACATGGAGTCGGTCCCACGTGGGTCTCGATGCAATAAAAATGAAGAAAAAAATTCTGACCCCATCCTTTTGTGGGAACCCTGTAAGGGTTCCGTAATGTATTGGGCTGTACGCCCAGCCCTGCCCCATTTTTTAATATAGTATTAGCCATAGTTAGAATTTGTACGACCCTTGTCCACACCTGCTTTCGCGACTGCTCAAATGTGTTGGTATTTCCTTCATTTCATTGAAATTAACATTAAAGAACCTTGTAATTGTATATACAACTGTTGCTTGTTATTATTATACAAGACTCGTGATACTATAAATAGATTTTAATTTACAAAAAGAATGATATTGAAGCCATTTTGGTTCAACTAAAAACACGGATTAAAATTTTAGATCAAAGTCAACAATTAATTTTAACCCATTTGAATTGCTTTTTGGGATATATAGATTTTGAAATAATAATTTTTGAGATATGTGTGGTTAAAAAGTATAAAAAAAATTTCATTAACGTGTAAAATTATTTAATTGAAGAACGTTGTTGAAAGTGAGTTTGAGGAAAAATAAATTTTTGAAAAATGGTGATCAAATATGGGCTTCAAGGGATCCACAATTTTTAAACACACGTTCGATCAACGTTTATTGCAATCCACTAAAAAAAATTTTCTAAACTAAAAAGGACCTAGATTTTGATTTTAAAAAAAAAATGATGGAATGTGCAATTAAAAAATGATAAAAATTGTAATCGTATGAAATGTATAATGAAAAATAAATTTAAAAAATTGGATCAAACATGGACTTACTATAAAAATGATAAAGCTACACTTGCTTTTAATATATTTCAATTGCAGAGAAAAGAGAAGGGAGCCACTAATCTCGTTCACAATTTTTATATGTTAATAGCACTATAATTTTAAATATTTTTCTTATTTACTGAAATAGCTTCAAGTAAAATCACATTATTAGATTTTTAATATAATTTTTAATAAAATAAATTATTATTTCACCACAGACATAAATCTAAATTTTTTCTCTCATTTTTTCTCACCATCCTATATCCATCCATTTCTTCTTTAATCAGTTCTACTCTCTGTAATTTCTTCTTTAATAAATTCTACTCTCTTTATTTTCGTTTGTGTTGTTGGACTACAGGTTAAATAAAAAATAAAAGGAAAAAGAGGAGCAGTAGTTAAGAGTGAAATAAAAGAAAAATCAATGTATATAAGCAAGTAAATGTCAGGTAATTTCTTCCCTTTTCTCACCATTGATGGCTATCTCCCATTGAATAATCCTACAAAGAAATTAGAAAAGATCATATGGGTGCCTTTCTTAACTTGTGTAGCATATGCAAATGCATTTTTTTTTTTTTTAATAATCCTACAAAGAAATTAGGGGGGGAAAAAGTGATTTTTCTTTTTCTAATTATTTATTTGAAATTTATTTTTATTATTTTTTTTTTTAAAAATTGGGAGTATAATTGTAATTTGTTCTTTATTTTTCATTGTTTTATTTTTTTTATTTAAAGAGGATGGTATATTTCTCATATTGCAGCTTTTAATTGAAAAATGGATGAAAATAATGATTTTTACAATAAAATATAAAACTAAGGTTGGAAATGTCAAAAAAAAAAAAAAAGTATGGATATTTTGCATGATAATAATGAAAGGTAGGGAGATATTTTGTGCTAATTACCCTTTTAATAATTTATTTCAAATGATTTACACTTTTTTTAAAAACAATTGAAAGTATAATTGCAATTTATTCTTTAACTTTTCTTTTCTTTTCTTTTTTATTGCTTCATTTAAATAGGGGGTATATTTGTCATTTTACACGAGAAATTTAATTAAAATGATAATTTTCGTAATAAAAGGTGAAAATAAGAATGAAAATATAAAAGATAAAGACGTTTTACGCAATAACAATGAAAGCTAAAAATATTTTGTGCTAATTACCTACGTTTTGAGCATATGTGATTACCAGAGCCACTGCATCAAGGAGCAGGAACTTTTTCCTCAGCCTAATAAACAAGACGAAAACACACACACACACATCAACCCACACCCAAATAATCCATAACAATCTTTTCAATGATGACATTACAATAACAAAACTCGTACAGAAGCTCATTGACCTCAAAGCCACGGCCCAAGCCAAGCTCCTATTTACGCACACCAAATCATCTGATCTCTTCCTCTACACTGTGCTTATTAAGGGCCTTAAAGTCTATCCCTTTAACTCTCTCTGTGTGTACAAGAACTTACGCAAAGAAACCACCTTAATACTTGATAATTTTACGTACTCTTGTATTATTTTGGCTTTTTTAGGGGTTATATTATTTAACTCTGAGAATTTTGGTACTTCGCTTCATGGACGGGCGACAATTTTTGGGTTTGGCTCGGAATTGGGATCTGTAGGATAATTTAATGCTTTAAATCATCGGATCTTTCATGTTAAATCATCAAAAAATAAAAGAATTAAGCGGAAGCGTACCTGAATCAGACATGGTTAATACAATAATGAATTTCGCAGTATAGTCTTCCAAATCTATATGCAGTCTCCTTTTTCTCTTTGTGATGAGATGCAGTAGAGAATGAATAATAAGTACATGTGATCTGGGGACCATAACCATATTTATATAGCGACGCCCTTTGACCTAATTCAGCCTATCATAGAATTGGGACTTGGGCTCGGTCTCCACACATATGCAAATCCATACTTTAATTTGATACATTAAAGCTCAAAATCGAAGCCTTATTAGATCACTTTAATTGGGCTCAACCGAATTCGATAGCCTTTAATTTAACACATAATTATTCACACATATAAGCACATCGATTGATTAAAAAAATCCTTACAATCTCCCACTTGGGCTATATGTGTCACCTTATAATTCTGCATTAAATATAACATTATTAGTACTCAGAATTTTGCTATCATTACCAAATGTATCTCCAAACAATCCCGTCCACCAATCATATCAACATAGGATCAAAGCGGCTTTCGCTACTTTCATTGTAGCTAAACCCATTAATGATCACGTATATCAATATAATCGAATGACATAGATCAAGCATGGATGTGTAGCATGAAAATTACATGTAATGTGATCTGTAACATGCCTATTTCCAACTGTTCTACCTTAATACTTTAGTGAGATCATTTTAAACAAGTTTAGAGATAATAAACCAAATAACTTTATAACTGAAAATAACTTTAACCTTAAACCATATCCAAAATAACAGTACATGTCCAATATGAAAAATAAAAAAATACAAATTCCCACTGAAACTAGATATCCTCAAGAGACATTACACCCATATGAGCAGTGTGCTCATGAAAGACCTTAGGTATCAATCCCTTAGTAAGCGAATCCGCAACCATTGAGTTTGTCCCAATATGCTTTATTAACACCTGTCCACTCTGAACTCTTTCTTTAACAGCCAAGAACTTGATCTCTATATATTTTGACTTCGTCGAGCTCCTGTTGTTATTGGAATACAGAACTGCTGATTTATTGTCACAAAATATCTTAAGTGGTCTTTCTATATTGTCCACAATGCGTAGCCCAGTGACAAAATTACGCAGCCATATTCCATGATTTGATGTCTCATAACACGCTATAAACTCCATTGCCATGGTGGAAGTAGCTATGAGTATCTGCTTGGCACTCTTCCAGGAAATAGCACCTCCAACAAGCAAGTAAATATAGAGTGGATCTCCTACTATCTTGACATCTCGTGAATTCAAAATCAGAATAACCGATGATCTCCAACTGATCTGATCTTCTATATGTGAGCATTTAGTCTTTTGTTCTCTGTAAATACTGCATGACCCGTTTGGCCGCTTTCCAATGATCCATTCTCGGGTTACTTAAATATCTCCCTAACATCCCAACAATGTACGCTATATCCGGACGTGTACAAACCTGAGCATACATCAGACTCCCTATAGCTGAGAAATAAAGAATCTTCTGTATTTCTTTAATTTTCAAGTCATTTTTAGGGCACCGACTTAAGCTAAACTTGTCTCCTTTAGCCACAAGGGTGTCACTTGTTTTATAATCTTGCATGCCATATCTTTTAAGTACCTTTTCGATATAGCTCTTTTGTGATAATCTAAGAATACCTCGAGAATGATCTCGGTGTATCTAAATTCCTAATACAAAAGAGGCGTCACCAAGATCTTTCATCTCAAAATTCTCAGCTAGAAATCTCTTGGTTTCGTGCAATAAGCCTATATCGTTGCTGGCAAGCAATATGTCATCGACATATAAAACCAAAAAAATATACTTACTCCCACTGAACTTATGGTATATACAATCATCGACCAAATTCATCTCAAAACCAAATGAGATGATCACCTGATGAAACTTGTAATACCATTGACGAGACGCCTGTTTGAGTCCATAGATGGATTTCTTTAATTTACAAGCCATTTGCTTTGTATCGTCCGATAAAAAGTTTTCTAGTTGTACCATATAAATTATGTTCATCAATATCACCATTGAGAAACACTGTCTTAACATCCATCTGATGTAACTCAGGATCGAAATGCGCTACCAATGCCATTATTGTTTTGAAAGAGTCTTTCGAAGAAACCGGAGAGAAAGTCTCTTTATATTCAATGCCTTCTTTCTGTGTAAAGCCCTTTGAGACAAGACGAGTCTTATACCTCTCTACATCATCTTTCAAATCCCTCTTGGTCTTAAATATCCATTTGCAACCAATGGATTTTGCACCTTCAGGCAATGGAACGAGGTCTCATACGTCATTGTCCTTCATGGACTTTATCTCTTCATTCATAGCATCGAGCCACTTTTGAGAGTTAGAACTTTCCATGGCTTGACGGAAGTTGATCGGATCATCTTCCACCATTCCAATGTCAACTTCATGTTCTTGGAGAGCACTTCTCCTCTCTCTAGTGAATTTCCTTAATAGCATTGGTTCTTGAGGCTGTAGAGTTTGTTCTTTTGGAACAATTTGTTAATCTTGAGAAGAAGGTTTGACATTATCTTGATCTAGAGTTGTTTCTTGAACAATATCAGGGATAGAAACCTGATCATTGTCAATGGCAATTGGAGGAATTTCAACATATTCCTCCTCAAAGACAAAGCCTGTAACCCTTTCTCCCCCCGCAAACTCAATATCCTCAAAGAATCGAGCATTTCTTCTCTCGAAAATTGCCTTAGTTGTGGGATCATAAAACTTGTAACCCCTGGACCTTTCAGAATATCCAATAAAATAGTAACTGATGGTCCTTGCGTCCAGTTTCTTTTCATTTGGCTTATAGGGCCTTGCCTTAGCGGGACACCCGCAAATATGTATATGCTTCAAACTAGGCTTCTTGCCCGTCCAAAGCTCATATGGGGTTTTATCAGTCGCCTTAGTTGGAACTCTGTTGAGTATATAAGCTGCGATCTTTAATGCTACATCCCAGAGAGATTCTGGAAAGGTAGAATGACTAATCATACTCCTCACCGTGTCCTTAAATGTTCTATTTCGTCTTTTAGCAACACCATTCATAGTGGACGAAACCGACATAGTGTACTGTGGGACGATACCACATTCCTCTAGGAATTTAGCAAATGGTCATGGACACTGTTCACCTGAATCGTCATATCTGCCATAGTATTTATCCCCACGGTCAGATCTGACGTTTTTAATCCTTTTGCCGAATTGGTTCTCAACTTCAGCTTTATAGTTTTTGAACACACACAGGTAACTGTGATTTTTCATGAATGAGATATACGTAGCCATATCTTAAAAAGTCGTATATGAACGTTATAAAATATTGTTGACCACTCCGAGAACCCGTAGGGAATGGTCCACAAATATCCGTATGTATAAGTTCTAAGACGTTCAAAGTCCTATTGGCTTGAAATCTCCTTTTATTGGTTTGTTTTCCCTTTATACAGTTGACACACAAATCATAATCTGTGAAGTTAAGAGGGTCAAGAATCCCGTCTGATACAAGTCTCTCAATTCTCCTTTTGGAGATGTGACCTAATCTCTTGTGTCACAACGAGGCAGAATTCTCGTCGGTTAATTTTCGTTTTACACATCGAGTACTTACATGTAGGGATTCATTAAAAGAAGCAATTGTATCGATTGAATAAAAATTATCGTAGCTCGATAAAGAACCGGAACCAACCAATTTTGAATCATGAAACAAACTAAATATTCTATTTCCAAATGAACAAGTATAACCAAATTTTTCCAAAACAGAAATAGAAATGAAATTCCGTCTAAAAGACGGTACAATAAATGTCTCAAAAAAATCCAAATAAAATCTAGTCTTTAACAATAATCGAAATTTTCCTATTGCCTCTACTTTTACCTTCTTGCCGTCTCCAGCATAGATGTATCTTTCACTATCACTTGGTTTTCGACAACTCAAGCAACCCTGTATAAACATACTGATGTGAGTTGTTGCACCAGAATCTATCCACCATGTATGTTTAGGGACCGAAGTTAAATTAACCTCAGAACAAACCAAATGAAGAAGAATACATTTCTTTCATGCCGTGCATGGTAATTGGTGCAATTCTTCTTCTTATGACTTGCAGCTCCACAGAAAAAATAGCTACCTTCAGTCGATTACTTATGTTGTTTCTTTTGCGGTGCCGTACCCGCAGCTTCCTTATTAATCTTCCTTTTCTTGTTCCTTTAATCCTTAGAGGTGGTGGCCAAATGAGCACTTTCTATTTTCTCAAGCTTTAGTCTTTCCTCTTCCTGGACATAATGTGAGATAAGCTCATTAAGGGACTATGAGTCCTTTTGACAGTTGTAGCTCACCTTGAATTGACTGAAATGTGCCGGAAGGGATATCAGAACCAAGTGCACTAATAAGTCTTCAAATAAATCCAACTTGAGTGCCTTTAGTTTTGGAGCAATGTGAGACATTTAATATACTCCCGAATGTTTCATTTCCCTTTATACCTCATTGAGACAAAGTTCGCCAAAAGTGTACTTGTTTCAGCCTTTTCATTCTTGGCAAACCTCTTCTGAAGATCCTCATGGAAACCCTTAGCCGTAGTCACCTTATTGGACATAGTGCCCCAGAATGCTTCTGGAATAGCACGCTTCATGACTATTAAGCTTATGCGGTTCGATCGTTCCCACTTTTTCATCTCCCTCTTGTCATCAGAGGTACTCTTATCAGTAAGTGCAACAAATTGATCAACCCGTAAAGCAAGGTCCAGGTCTATGAATCAGAGAACAATCATCACATTCTCTTGCCATGCCCTAAAATTTGTGCCATTAAGTATTGGAATTGAATTGATGCTAGTAGAGACATTAGCAGTAGAACCTGAAACTGAATTAGAGAACGATTATTATGAATAGCTCACATGAATATCTTTAATATGCAAATAAAATAATAATCTCAAATAGTGGTAGGGCCCATTACAAGATACCCAGCACAACATCAATATTTAGTCTTTGGATATAGATATTGACTTGTAAGTGATACTCTTTGCGTAGTGATCAAACATTGACGATAAAACAACGTATCAATTAACAAACCTTTCTTTGGATCGATTTATTGATCACACATTAAACCAAATAATCGTCACACGTTTATCACCACAGGTGCACGTGTATTCGACTAAATATTGACCTTCCTTTGGGCCGACCAATATTCTCATGAATAACACATGCACAAACACCTTTTACTATTTTAAGTTAGTCAATTTTCATAAGAGATGTTGCTTTGACAACATGTTGTTTCAATTAACCAACTTTCAAATATTATAGCTCTTAAAAGAGTCCTTAGTACCAAAATTTGAGAAAGAGAATCACCAATTTTGCATATTTTGATTAGTTTTAAACTTTAGGGGCCTTATGATTAATAATTCAAAACTTTAAGGGGCAAAATTAATTAATTCCAAATTTTAGGGGTTGAAATCAATAAACTTGAAAATTTAGGGACCATAATTAATTAATTCAATACTTTAGAGGATCAATTAGAACAAATTTTAAAACTTTAGGGGCCAAAATTGACCAATTCAAAACTTTAGGGATCAAATTTCAAAAAATTTAAACTTTAGGGGTCAATTTGAATAATTATGAACTTAGGGGACCAATTTGAATTAATAATTAAAGTTTGAGGGCTTTAATTATAAAATTCAGAACTTTAATGGCCCGAATTAATTAATTTTAAAACCATAGGGACAGAATTATTAAATCCAAAACTTAAAGGCCCAAATCTGAATAGAACTTAAATATTAGGGACTGAAACCTTAATTTTATAACCCTAACCCTAATTGCATCCAGGGGCCTCAAATTATCTAATTTACAGAGGAAGCTCCAGCCCACAAAATCTGGCAAAAACTGAAAACCTAAAAAAAATATTTTCTTTTCTTCTCCTGGGCGCCGCTCGAAGCAATGGCGCTGACAGGCGCTGCAGTGCGCTACTAAAAACAGCAGTGCACGCTGCAGTGCCGGCAGAACTGCTGCGGCCGGCCAGATTCAAAATAATTTATTATTATTATTATAAACCGAAATCTGAATCAAATTGTGCCATTTAACATCCATAATCCAAAATTTCTCAAACCTCAATTATCTTTAATCCAAATTATGAAAGATAATAACGAAAAATATACCAAATAGTTTTCAAATTCAACAAAGCTAAATTCAAAGCTGGCAAATATGAAAACTTCATAAAATATTGCAAGAACCAAACAAATCATTCGATTCTTAATGATTCAACACGAAAAGGCTCTGATACTACTTGTAGGATAATTTAATGCTTTCAATCATCGGATCTTTCATGTTAAATCATCAAGAAATACAAAAATTAAACGGAAGCATACCTGAACCTGACATGGTTAATGCAATAATGAATTTCGTGGTATAGTCTTCCAAATCTACATGCAATCTCTTTTTTCTCTCTGTGATGGGATGCAGTAGAGAATGAAAAATAAGTACGTGTGATCTGGGGACCATAACCATATTTATATAGCAACGCCCTTTGACCTAATTCGGCCCATCATAGAATTAGGACTTGGGCCCGGTCTCTACACATAATTAAACCCACACTTTAATTGGATACATTAAAGTTAAATACCGAAGCCTTATTAGATCACTTTAATTGGGCTTAACCGAATTCGATAGCCTTTAATTTAACACACAATTATTCACACATATAAGCACATCTACTGATTAAAAAAAATCCTTATAGGATCGGCTTTGGTGGACATGTTTATGAATTCTTCGTGGATTGAAAATGCATATAAGGTGTTTGGTGGAATATCTGATCCAGATACGGTTCTTTGGAACACAGTGATATATGGGTTGGTGAAAAACTGTAGTTTTGATGAGGCCATTCGGGTTTTCCTTAACATGGTTAATAGGACAATGCGGTTTGATTCTACTACATTAGCTGTGGTTCTTTCAGCTATAGCTGAGTTGCAGGAAATGAGTTTTGGAATGATGGTTCAGTCTTTGGCTATAAAGGTTGGCTGCCATTTTCATGAGCATGTGCTTACATTTTGATTTCTTTATATTCAAAATGTGGGGACACTTTGATTGCTCCAATTTTATTTGAGTTAATTGGGAAATCAGATTTGATTGCCTACTATGCAATGATTTTTGGTTATTCTTGTAATAATTAAACGGAGTTATCAATCCAGCTATTCAAAGAAATTTTTTTTTTTTTTGGTGGGAGATAGTTAACTCAAGTGCTATGGATGCTTTAATCCCAATGTTCCATCCGTTTGGTCACTTGGATCTTACAAGTTTAATTCATGGTTTTTGTGTAAAGTACAGTGTCATTTATATTTCTTTTGTTTATACTACATTGACTACAGTTTATTTTGAATGAGATAGAATCTAGGAGGAAGCTTTTTGATGAATCAGCAGATAAAAGTTTGGCATTATGGAATGCCATGATATCTGGATATGCCCAAAATAGCCAAACAGAAATGGCAATATCACTTTTTCGTGAAATACAGAATCTTGATATTCATTTAAATCTTGTCATAATTACCAGTATTCTATCTACATGTTCTTAACTTGGTGCTTTAAATTTGGGAAAATAAATCCATGACTTGATTAAGATGGAGAGTTTCGAGTCCAAAATCTTTGGGGCCACTGGTCTCATTGACATGTACACAAGGTGTGGGAGCATTGAGGAGGCGAAAAGATTATTTGAATTGATGAGGGAAAATGATGCAGTGACTTGGAATGCTATGATTTCTGGGTATGGCCTTTATGGACATGGACACCAAGCATTACTTCTGTTTGATGAGATAGTATGTTATGGAAATAAATCCATGACTTGATTAAGATGGAGAGTTTCCAGTCAAACATCTTTGGGGCCACTTCTTTCATTGACATGTACACAAGGTGTGGGAGCATTGAGGAGTGAAAAGATTATTTGAAGTGATGAGGGAAAAGAATGCAATAACTTGGAATGCTATGATTTCTATATGGCCTTTATGGACATGGACATCAAGCATTACTTCTGTTTGATGAGATGTTATGTTATGGAGTTCTCCCAACAGGGGTTACTTTCCTTTCCATTTTGTATGCTTGTAGTCACGCTAGCTTGGTGGCAGAAGGTGAGAAAATTTTCCATTCAATGGTCCATGACCACGGCTTTAAGCCCAGTCCTGAGCACTATGCCTACATGGTGGACATACTTGACCGAGCTGGAAAATTGCAAAACGCCCTGGAATTTATAAATGGGATGCCTATTAAGCCAGGTCCTGTGGAATAGGGTGCACTACTGGGCGCTTGCATGATTTATAAGGATTCTAACTTAGCTCATTTGGCATCTGATAAGTTGTTTCAACTGGACCCTAAAAATGTAGGATACTATGTTCTACTGTCAAACATATACTTAACTAATCATAATTACTCCCGAGCTACTTTAGTGCGTTAAGTTGTTAAAAAATTCGGCAAAGACCCCTGGTTGTATTTTGATTGAGGTCAAGGGACACCGTCATGTCTTTTTGTCCAGTGATTGGTCCCACCTAGAATCAAAATCAATTTATGCAATTCTTGAAAAGTTAATGGAGAAAATTAGGGATGCTGGATACCAGAGGGAGACCATCACATCATGGCATGATGTTGAGGAAGAAGAGAAGGACTAATGGTGAAATTTCATAGCAAGAAGCTGGCCATTGTGAATCTTAGTAAGGGACAACCAGTAGAGGTGTTGAATGCTAGGGACCAGGTAGACGAGAACCTACGAGGGTAAGGCATGAGGAATATGATAGTGATATGGATGATTATGAGGTTAATGATGTTGATTTGGGACGAACAAGGAATAGAGGTGATAGGATAGAAAGACGGGACATGAATAATGTTGGAGATGAGGTAGATGACAACTTGGGAAATATAAAAATGGTGATACCGCAATTTAAGGGGAGAAGTGATCCGGAGGCGCTCTCGAATGGAAGAGTAAGGTTGAATTGATTTTTTGAGTGTCATAACTATTTGGAAGAGAAAAATGTGAAATTAGAGGTTCTCGAATTTATTGACTATGCAATATTTTGGTGGGATCAAGTGGTTACCTCATAGCGTAGGCATGGAGGGAGACCAATTAGCACTTTGGATGAGTTGAAGACGTTAATGAGGAAAACGGTCTGTTCCTAATCACTATTATAGGAAAATTCATCAGAGGTTGCAAAGCTTGTATCAAGGGCCAAAGAGCATAGATGATTACCATAAGGAGATGGAGATGCTTATGATTAGGGTGAATGTGGTAGAGGATTGGGAAGTTACTATGGCACGATTCTTGAATGGGTTAAATGGTGAAATTGCTAATGCCGTTGAATTGCAACACTATGTAGAGTTAGAGGATATGTCACACGTTGCCATGAAGGTAAAGAGACAACTGAAGATGAAGGGGACAACTAGGCAACCATTAGATACTTTAGGTTCTAATTCATCTTGGAAGCCAATGTAGGAAAATAACAAAGGTGATAGGGATGTACCTGGAATGATTGGCCAAAGGGAAAAGATGAAGGTGCTAGCAAAACAATACCAAAATCGAAGTCACAACCATTAAGGAGTAGAGACATCAAGTGCTTTAGGTGCTTAGGGTCGGAACACATCTCTTTGTAATGTCCAAATAAAAGGGCAATGGTGTTGTGGGATAATGGAGAGGTGGTGAGCGAAAGAAAAGGTGACTATGACAACATGTCGGCCTTGGAGGAGGTTCGTGATGGAGAAAAAATTGAAGGAGCTGTAGGGGATTTACTTGTCACAAGGGGAGCTCTTACACTCACATCAAGGCAAATGACTTGGAGTTACAGTGAGAGAACATCTTCCATACTCGATGCCACGTCAATAATACGGTATGTAGAGTAATTATTGATAGTGGTAGTTGCACAAACATCGCTAGTATAGGACTTGTAGAGAAGTTAAATCTAACATTGTTGAAGCATCCTAGGCCATATAAATTACAATGGTTAAATGAAAATGGAGAAGTTAGGGTTAACAGAAGTAAATATATCAATTGGTAGTTACCGAATGAAGTAATGTGTGATGTGGTACCGATGCAAGTGGGGCATATTTTATTGGGGAGACCATGGCAATATGATAGGAAGGCTATGCATGATGGGAATAAAAATTGCTACAGTTTCGTCAAGGATGGGAGGTATATCACTCTTGTACCACTAACATTGGCGCAAGTCCATAAGGACCAAACTAAATTAAGGAATGACGAAGAGAGAGAGAGTAAGTGAGTTAGAAAAAAAGAGAGAAATGTATGAGCAAGAAAAAAAACAGAGAGAACTGTGAGATAGTAAGTAAGAGAAAAAATTGTGAGGTGGCTATTAGAGAGAAAAAGATAGAGGAGTCACAAGAGAGAAAAGAAAGAGAGTCTTTCGAGAAAAAAAATCACGAGTAAATTTCTTTGTAAAAGAGAGTGAGTTGAGGAGGGCAATAATTGAGAAGAGAGAGATGTTTAAATTGTTGTATAAGGAAACACTCCTCAATTTTGAGAAAGCTAACACCCTTTCCTTAGTTTGGTTAAAATTATTTTACAGGAATTCCAAAAATGTATTCCCGGAGGACCTATCGAGTGGATTGCCACCCATTCAGTAAATTGAACATCAAATTAACTTCATAGCTATAGCAGTTATTTCGAATTTGCCAGCTTATCGGAGTAATCCTGAGGAGACTAATGAGCTTTAGCGGCGAGTGGAGGAATTGATGGGAAAGGGCTACATTCGGGAAAGCTTGAGTTCGTGTGCCATTTCAGTGTTGTTAGTGCCAAAGAAAGATGGGACCTAGCGAATGTGTGTGGATTGCAAATCCATTAACAATATCACGGTAAAGTATCGTCACTCAATCCCTAGGTTAGATAATATGTTAGATGAATTGTATGGTACTTGTATTTTTAGTAAAATAGATCTTAAAAGTGGGTACTATCAAATTTGTATGCAGGAAGGTGATGAATGGAAAACGGCATTTAAAATTAAATATGATTTAAATGAATGGTTAGTTATGCCTTTTTGACTTAAAAATACATCGAGCACTTTTATACGCTTAATAAACCATGTTTTACGTGCTTTCATTGAAAATTTTCTTGTAGTATATTTTGATGACATTCTAATCTATAGCAAAAATCTCGATGAGCATGTGGAACATTTACGTTGTGTGCTCGTAGTATTAAGAAAGGAAAATTTGTTTACTAACTTTAAAAAATGTACATTTTGCATGAAAAAAGTGGTATTTCTAGGGTTTGTGTAGTTAGTGTAATGTGGTCGAAGTGGACGATGAGAAAATTAAAGCTATTAAAGATTGGCCTATACCTAAAAGCATAACTGACGTTAGGAGCTTCCATGGAATGGATAGTTTTTATATGAGATTTGTAAAAGATTTTAGCACAATCATTACATCACTTACAGAGGTCATCAAGAAACATATGTGTTTTCAATTGGGGTGATGAATGGGAATATGCATTTAAAACAATTAAGGATAAATTATGTAAGGCACCTGTTTTAACGTTACTTGATTTTAACAAAACTTTCAAGATTGAGTGTGATGCATCAGGGATAGGTATTAGAGCAGTTTTAATGCAGGACAAAAGACCGATAGCCTATTTCAATGAGTATTCACTTGTTTGGGTGTTGGAGACTTGGCAGCATTATTTATGATCGAAGGAATTTGTTATTCACACCGATCACGAGTCATTGAAGCATTTGAGGGGTCAAGGAAAGTTAAACAAGAGACATGCCAGATGGATAAAGTTTATTGAGACATTTCCATACCTCATCAAGTACAAGCAAGGCAAAGAAAACATAGTGGTAGATGTGTTATCTCGGAGGTATACGTTACTAACTTTTCTTGGTTCTAAATTGTTTGGTTTTTAAAACATTAAGGAATTGTATGAAAACGATGTAGATTTTTCTGAAATATATAAATCGTGTGATAAGAGGGCTATTGATAAATTCTTTAAACACGAGGGTTATTCATTTCGGGAAAATAAATAGTGTGTACCTAATTGTTCAATACGAAAGTTATTGGTGAGAGAGGTTCATAGTGGTGGACTTATGGGGCACTTTGGGATACAAAAGACCTTAGAGATTTTAGGTGAGCATTTCTATTGGTTTAAGATGAAAAGTGATGTTGAGAGAGTTTTGTAGTCGATGCATAACTTGCAAACGTGCCAAGTCCAGAGTTTTACCTCAAGGACTATACACACTGTTACCTATGCCTAGTGAACCTTAGGTTGATATCTTAATAGATTTTATTTTACGTTTATCTAGAACTAAGATAGGACGTCATGCAATTTTTGTGGTGGTAGACAAGTTTAGTAAAATGACGCACTTTATACCATGTCATAAAACCGACGATGCCATAAATATAGCCGACTTGTTCTTTAAGGAAGTTGGGGTTCCAGAAAGTATAGCGTCGAATAGAGATATGAAATTTTAAGTCACTTTTGGCGAGTTTTGTGGGGGTAATTAAGCACAAAATTATTATTTTCTACGACTTCTCACCCACAAACTGAGGGGTAAACTGAAATAGTCAATAGGATGATGATTCAATTGCTGTGTATTACCATCAACAAGAACTTGAAAAATTGGGAAGATTGTTTACTTTCATTGAATTTGCTTATAATCGTGCTACTTATTCTACCACTTCGTTTACTCCTTTTGAAATTGTTTATGGTTTTAATCCGCTAACACAGTTGGATTTAATTTCGTTACCTATGAATGAACATGGTAGTTTAGATGGCAAAAAGAAAGCAAAATTGATGAAATCGCTTCATGAAAAATCAAGTTGCTAATCGAGAACAAAAACAAGCTTGTTGCGTCACAGACAAACAAGGGGAGAAATCACGTAACATTCGAACCAGGTGATTGGGTTTGGGTGCACTTCAAAAAGGAGCGTTTTCCTGAGCAATGAAAGTCAAAGTTGCAATCTCAAGGAGACGCTCCATTTCAAATCACTGAAAAGATCAATGACAATACTTACAAACTAAATCTTCCAGGTGAGTATAATCTTTCAGCAATATTTAATGTGTCTGATCTCTCTCTCTCTCTCTCTCTCCCTCTCTCTATAATGCAAGTGCAAATTTGAGGACGGATTCTTTTGAAGAGTGAGGGGATGATGTGATCTTAGAGTCAAGCCCAATAAAGACGAGCCCTGAACGAGACCCGTTGATAATCGAAGACGGACCGATGACGAGATCGAGGGTAAAGTGGGTGAAACAAGCGATGGAATTACTTTTTCAATCCATAATCAATGAAACATCGCTCGTGGCACAAAATGGGATAACTTCTATGTGGGTGTCAAGAGTCGAAACAAATTGGAGCAACTTGATTCAAGCTTTGGATTAAAATGGGCATAACTCTCAGTTCGGGTGTCCGATTTTCGTCCATGAGTACAATTCAAAATCATCATGAAATTTTGCACATGAAAAGTTGATGTTGAAATTTAATACTATGTGGTCGAATAGTATAAAAGGCATGTGACCACATAGACCATTTTTTAGACCAATTTGAAGGATTTAAATAAACTATGCGACTGCATTGGATTATACTAATTTCATGCAAAAAATTTCCTTTTTCTCAATTTTTCATATTTTGCTAGATCTTATTTTTATTCCATGTCTTTGTAATCTTGGATGAATAATGCACGATTTTACTAGATTTTTTTAGAATTTTACAACTAGTATAAATATAAGAATTCTTTTTCATTGTATTCATGCATTAGAAGACATTATTATTGAGTGAATTAAATTGCAAGGCATATTCATTTCTTCCATTCGTCATTGAATAACTTGAACTTATCAAGAATCACAGTTCTTATGACGTTCTACAATTCGGATGTAGGTCTTGGATTGTATAATCAAGGGGTCCTTCAAGCAACATTCTTACTGGGTTTGTTGGTTCACTAATTTGGGGTTCAAACTCTAAACCTCTAACTAGGCTTTTTTGGGTTTTTGTAACAATCTCGTTGTGGGTTTCGTAGTCAATGCTGCTGCATGGTTCGCATCACTATTGCCCCTGAATATGGCACCAAAGCAATCATAAATTATTTTGTTAACACATTAATTACGTAACTTATTTGTAATTATAATTTGGCATTCTCTACCATCGTCCCCACCTTTTGATTTTCCATTTTTCTCTTCTTTTTATGGACGAATATGGTTCATTAAAGACAGAGATTTACAAACTTAAGTACCGAACATTCAAATGTTAATTTTAATTTATTTGGGCGCAATGATGCCAATCCTATCATCTTTGTCTTGAGCATAGAAAGTGAATAAAAAAAATCCACACATTTAAGGCACGTTTGATTCATGTTTCAATTTTCAGTTTAGAATTTAATTCTAGTTTTCTATTTTGATGGTCTATTTTAATTAGGGTTGGGCGCAGTTGATTTGGTTTGGTTCTCATTAGAACGAACCGGACTCCAAAATTTTTGAGTATTTAATAACTAGAATCGTTGGATCCAAAATTTAATTATCGAACCGTTTGGTTTCAGTTCTATGATTAATATTTTTAATATTTATGAAGTTACAAAAATTCAACTAATGTTATGTTCAATCTTAACTCTTACAAAATAATGTAGTCTAATTTTATGTATTTTTTGTGTCTCTCTTTGCTGAATTCTTCATAGATTTAAATGTTAAATTCGTAGGAAAAGAAAGATAGCAAGCTTACAATAATTAAGAGACACGCTATCGACCTTCAATTCGATTTCTTTAAAACGGTAGAAACGACACTATGGTATAATAACAAATTTGGGTAAAACTTAGGCCAATTTGATTGAATTGAGTTTAGATTGAAAATTAGAAATAAGAAAATAATATTTTTGGGTTTGAAATAAATTAACTAGTTAACAAATTTATTTAGAAAAAATAAAATAAAATAATTTGACTTATTTAAAATAAATAAATTAAAAAAATTAGAGTGATTCGATCTTCGATTCTTGATCTAAAATCAAGAACACAAGTGAACTCTTCAGTTCTCGATTTAGATATCTGTTCGAGTATTTAATTTAAGAAGAACTGCTCGATTCGATCGATTTAAGGTCGAGAGTTTTGCTCAGCCCTAATTTAAATATTATTAAAAACATGTTTAGTTTGACATTCTGAAAAATTGTTTTCCAAAATTTGAAAAAATAAATAAAGTAGGAGATACGTTTGATTCGAAATTATTTTACGACATTTTATCACATAAAATTTGATTAAGTAAATAAAATAATTTTATATTAATATATTATCGAGTAATATGTACATGGCCCACCATATGAAACCTAGTCCAAATGGTGTTATGATATATGGGCAACTTCCAATTGTATCCCCACCTTGAGATGTGAACACGTATTGTTCCAAACAAAAGCCATGCATTTTTTACTTCAATTATGCTAGGTGGACAGGGACTATTGATCAAACGCTAACAGGGATTTGAAATTTTGGTAACTGGACATTATTTAAATCATTAAAAAATGCATAAAGCCATCAAATGCAAATGGAGGGAAATTAATAAAACAAATGCTGGAGGGAAATTAATAAAATAAAGGCTGCTTTCTCTCTCCACCCACTTTCCCCATTGTTATGCTAGTGTTTATTAATTTCCATCTATTTGCATTTGGTGGCTTTATACATTATTTAATGAATTAAATAATGTCCAGTAACTAAAATTTCAAATCCCTGTTAGCATTCTGTCAATAGCCCATGTCCGCCTAGCTTAATTGTTTTCGATCTGGTTTTTTATCATGAGTCTATAATAATATTTGTTTGTCTGATAATGGTAAGACTTTGGGTGCAGTGTTTTAAGTTTAAATATTAGCTGGTAAATCTATACTAAGTCTATTGCAAGGAGTTGTGAGTCCATTGCAAGGATTCATGCAGTGTTGGTTGTGATATCCTTGTAGATCAATAACCAAATAAGCGTCTGATTTGGTTTATTCATTCTAGTTGTACACTCTCTTTTGAAGGTTTCTTGCATAGTGACGTGCTTACCTTTGAGTCCCCAGATTAGGTTGATTTTTTACTGAACTAGGTAAACAATCTCCCATGTTTGATTATTTTACTATTGTTAGTGGGTTTTGGGTCAAAATACCCAACAAATATGGTATCAGAGCTAGTTCTTGAGGCGCTTGGGTAAAAATCTTGGTTATGAAGATAATCAATTTTTTGGGGTAGTTAAAGATTTGTAAGGATCCCGGTTTCTTTTCGAAGTTTTTTGTTTATTTTTATTTTTATTTATTTTTATTTATTTATTATTATTATTTTTATTTTTGTACTCTGTTCAGATCTGTAAAGATTTGAACATATGGGTTAAGGTTTCCAACATTTCTTTGAAGTGTGAAGGTAAAGGGATTTGGTTTTTCTTTCTTGGCCGATTTTTGGGCAATACCTGGCAAGAGAAATGGTGCTTTTCTAAATTTAGTTGCTCTATTGTTCAACAATGCTTGGTGAGATTGTTTTTTAAACTTTTTTGGATAATCCTGGTTTACATATAAACTTTCTCATAGAACTATAGATTAATTGATGTAAATTGAGTACCATGTATTACAAATGAATCTGATATAGGAGCATGTAAAGGATTTATAATTCAGAACCTCTTATACTCGTTCTGTAATCTTGTATTAACAACACTGTGATTGCTAGGTTTACGGGTTTGACTGCGCAAGTTAAAGTATTGATTTCATTCTGTAATCAGCCTTTCTTTAAAGTCTGTAAGGAACATTTTTCTGCACTTGAGTGTTCACACCTTGAAAGATCACTCATGTCCACTTGGAGTAGCCACCTTTTATAGAACCAGTGCTGGATTTGAAGGTCGAATTGTCACAGTTCAATGGAAAGAGGGAATACTTGATTTGGAAGCAGAAAATGAGGGTCATACTAGTCCAACAAAGAGTTGCTAAAGGCCTAGATGATCCAAATGCATATCCTGCTGAACTTAAAGTCAAGCCTGATGAAATTCTAGATATAAATGAAATTGCCTATAGTTTAATTATCTTGCATTTATATGATAATATTGTAAGACAAATAGAATATTCCAAAACTACTAGATTGTTAATTTTAATTCAAGACTATTAATTTAGTATTTCATGATTGATTTTGCATTCTTATTGAACTGTTTGATTGCTTGATCACCAATTAGACAGTAAGTTGCTTGTTGTAGTATATGAATACTCACAATAAGTTTAGAACGCGGCAAAATCAATAATGGACAATAGGTATTAGGAATAATATCTATGGCATGTGCAATCATATGTGATAAATCCTGTGAATCAATGCATTTTTTTCATATTAATTCAGACTAGAATAGGATCGGGTCGTGTTAAATATAGGTTTAATATATTTTGAAAAAGAATATTAAATAAAGTGGATTATCGATAATCTTGCATACACAAATTTACTAAATTATGAATTAAGAGTTGAATTAAACTGCAATAGGAGGATTCACGATTCCAATAATGCATATATTCGATAAATATTTTATTTGCTTCCTTAGTTTAAGATTAGTATAGAAAACATACAAATCACAAATATTTTGATATTATATTACTTCAAATTTAATAAAAACTACTGAACTAAATATTAAACCTTATTCAACATGGGAACGACGAAAAGTTGGACAAACATCAGATCCTCATAACTAAAAAACACATTGTATATTTGTAGAGTGTGGCTTCTAAGATGAAGTCTGAGAAATGTATCAGCAATTGTCACCACATTGCTTGGTATCTGGCCCCTTAGTTTTTAATATGAATGGGTCAATCCGGATCCATAACAAGGAGAAGATAGAAGCCAAAAGTACTGACCATATAACAACAATAGTAGGTGGCCTATTCTGCTTACCCATGAGACCTTTCAAGAATGGATAGAGATGTATAATCACCCAAAAGGCAAAGAAGAGCTTCCCAAACAGGGGACCCCATGAATTGTATCCATTGTTTGTTGCATCAGAGATTCCAGCCACAACACCAACCAAGTTTATGATTAAAATAGTTGTTGGAGGGATTAGGAGGGTTGTCCACTTGAAAGCATATAGCTCTCCAAATTCCTCATCATCCGTTGCCTTTGATGTGACTGTGAAGTTTGTTTCTATTCCAGCCAAAACCTTGAGAAGACCTTGAATTACGGCAAACAGGTGAGCGGACACACCACCAATCACCCAAAATTGTTCATTTCTCCACCATTCCTCAATACTAACTCCACTCCACCTTAGCTCTAGGATGCCAGTTGTGAAAATAGAGAGAAAGAGAGCAATGAAAAAGAGACTTGCAAAGGTGCTTATCTGAATCAGGCGAAAATGGAGACTGAAGTTTAGAAAATTAAAGTAAATAAGGCTAAACGGGAATAAAGATCATTTTTACCTCTGGCAATATGAACTTTCCAGTGAGCAAGCAGATGGCAGGGAGGGTACAATATGCGAGAAGAGGTAGGGAGGTAAATGGATAGACAGTTGTATTAATATACGCAAATCGCTCAAGCCACTTGAGTTTTCCGTCTTTGTAGCCATACCAAACAGGGTTGTGACGACTGAAAAATATTTCAACAGAACCAAGAGCCCAACGCAGCACCTGATTAAGACGATCTGATAGATTAATTGGAGCAGATCCCTTGAAGGCAGCCCTTTTGGGCATACAGTAAATGGACCTCCAACCACGACAATGCATCTTGAATCCTGTTAGGATATCTTCCGTGATAGAACCATAAATCCAACCCAACTGCATGTTTATGAGTTGCCAAAAGGAGACACAAGTAATGAGAGTTATAAATATTAAATATTATGATAGACAATAAGATATTAAGACCTAATGCAGGTCAAACATGCCATCAATCATTCTATAGAAAGGGGTTATGTGAATATTTATGCATTCCCCTTTCTCGAGTAAGCAGATATTTTGAACGTACCTCAGAACCCCACTCTGTCTTATCTTCATAGCCACAACTGATGACATGAATGGCTTCTTTGAGAAGGGCCGCTGGGCTTGAGGAAGGTGGAACTCCACCTTCAACCATTAATGTTGAAGTCACAAAAATTGGAGACTGTCCAAATTTTTTTTCAAAGTTCATCTGAGACATCAAGAGCTCTTTGTTATCATCAAATCCTGAGCCAGACAATGTGAAATATATGAATTTCTAAACCTGGCAAAAAATCAATTAGTATTTTATTGACTATTGTAAAGGCAATGACTGAAACCTGTAGTGTTTGCATCGCCATTAACACCATCCTTAGAATACTTAGGAAGCTTTTTGCGGTGTCCAAAGCATGGGAAACAATCACAGCTTACCATCTTTGGGCGCTTAGGATCCACTGGAGGTTCATAGCCATATAAAGCTTGTCTTCTAAAGACACATCCTCCGCCAACATAGACAGGGCCTTGAATTCCATCTAAACCTTTCATGTTGATCTATGCAAGAGAGAAATGAAAACATAGGTGGATTATTTAATACAATGGAAAAGATTCTGGGCCACTAAGCATTTCCTTCTGTTCATAGCCTCTCTGTTATTATGGAATTCTATAGTTTCTTTGTGGCAATTTTTTTGGTAGGTACTTACATCAAAGAAGACTGTGTTTCTGTTAGCATATCTATCGTGCCTGTCTATTCCATCGAATCTCTGGGGGAACTGAACATAGCAAACCTTCTTTCCAACTTTTGGATCCATCAAGAAACACATTGCTTCTCTTATAGCCTTGCTGTTGTTTAAGTAATGGTCACAATCCAAGTTTAGCATGAATGGAGCATTGGTAAGAATACCAGAGATACGAACCTGCAAAATTTGGTAAAAAAATAATATTATATCTCATTTAGGAGTATGACCTCTGTTATTAATGCGTTTTAACAAACTGATGAAATGAAAGAAAAAAATTTGCTCGAGGTTGTTACTGATCAACAGCCAATGAACGATATTATGATCTTTACCAGGGCATTCATTGCACCGGCT